>NC_046620.1:636283-648783 GCF_900324465.2 Anabas testudineus
GTAGACGGATGGCCGAGAGACTACCACTGACCAGAGGAGAGAGAGAGAGGAGGCCTGCAGCTGAACGTTCTCACCTCAAACATCTTTCTGTGTGTTGTGTCAGACGTAGAGACGTCGACGAGGAAACAGTTTGTGCTGCTGAACACGGCTGCAGCGAGATGACGAGGCCGGAGCTGAGAGTCTGTCCTGTCGTCAGCAGCGTGACAGAGTTGAACATGTAAAAGCTCCATTAGCTGTGGGTAAAGTGTGTATTAGCAGCTGCTGTTTGCAGTGTGACCACGAACAAACAGACAAAGACTCCTACAGGACAAACTTCAGTTCAGAGAAGCAGCTGTGATAATTCAGTTCAACTGAAATCTAAATTGTTCTCGAGATGCAGCCGATCTTCTTTAAATTTAGCAGTTCTACTTTTCAAACCATCACTGATTCTGGTGCTTCTGACGTTTCTTAGCACGTCTTTGTTGTCACCACAGAAACATTTAGTCTCTTGTAAGATGTTGGAACGTGAAGCTTGTTTGATGACGACGCTCTCTTTGATTGGAGCTGATGTTGTCGGACCTCGTTCCATTTTCTCTCGCTCTCCTGTCTCCACACTTCACCTCACTTTATTTCACCGCTGTAATTACTTTCTGTGTCTCATCTTCGTGTTGATGAGATCTGTCTGATAACAGGAAGTGCGAGCTGTCGCCGCCTCTCTCTCTCTCTCTCTCTCTCTCTCTCTCATGTTCTCAGATTTTTTTTGTACTATTTTAGGTTCCTTATGATTCTCTGCTGCTCAAATGTGTTTTCTGGCACCTGGGTTGATTCAATCTGTTGCCCAGTCTGCTGCTTCGTCTCCACCCCCTCCTCCATTTCCATGTACTGCCTCTCTTTGTGCCTGTCTAATCATCTTCTATCCATTTTTAGTCACTTATCTCTGTCATCGTCCGGCACCTTGTTGCACCTCTGTGACCTCTTTGGTTCTCTCTGTGGTCATTTTTCATCTCTTTGCTCGTTTGCTGTTCGTCACTTTTGGCTCTCGACTCCTCTCTGAACTTGTAATTACAGTTATTTTAACATTCTTCTCAACCAGCCTCTGTCTTTTGTTTCTTCATGTCTTAACTCAGAAGATATTTCTAGTTCCCTACCTGTCAGTTTCTGTAATTAAATATAACACAGACACGCACATGGCCGATCAGAAATCTAAATATAAATGAAGTTAAAACAGGTCAGTTGGATATAAATACTCTGACAGCTCTTATTTCTTTCCTTTCTTTCCTCCGTCTCATCTGCTCTGAGTCTCGGCTTCGTACTGAGCGCGTGCAGTCCGTGCAGGGACTGTTTTTGGATGAAACGTGTCGACAGATTTAGCGCCACAGCGGCTCTCCTCCTGTTTCCAGTCAGCCTGTTTTAACACTTCCACCTCAGATGGTGTAAAAACATTTTCATGCTGTCGTTTGTGTTCATGTGTGACTGGAGGTTCTCCCACGTCTCTAACACACTTCCTCTTGTCATCTGAAGGTAAATTCAAAAACCGTCTCCACCACATACGGACCTCAGGATCAGCTCTGGATCAGAGATAAAACCTGAACTTGTGAGCAGAAAGTGAGGCGCGTGATGTGTTCAGTGTCTCGACGTGCTGATTCATTCTGTGTTAAAGCTGAAATCTGCTTTTCTCCTGGAGAACAAAACAGCCAGTCTCCCTCTCCTCCACCTGTCTCTCTGCCTGTCTGTCATTTTACCTCCATCTCTGTGCAGCGATCCTTTCTTACCACCCTCTTTATCTCCCGTCCGTCTGTCCCCTTTCTCTTGCTGTTAAAGGATAATTCTGCTTTTCTCTCCTCCTGTGACTTGAATCCACATTCAAACCACGAGCTTCTCACGTCCAACACTAATGATAAATATGTCATCTGTTCTAATCTTTCGTCACCAACAAGTGTTTCCACATCTTCTCCACTACCTGCTGTTGCTTTTGTCCCGTGTCACGACCGCGCTGACTGATTTCTCTGGGGAGGGTTTTGTTCTCTGTCTTGTCATGAAGCTGTGATACATGTTGTCAGGAGTAGTTAACTTAGTGTCAGTGAAAGAGTCAAATCCATCAAGGAGAGTCTGTCTGTCAGTAGCTCCTCAGAGTTATGAGTTATGAATCAGTGTAACAAGTGATTAAAGCTGCTGTAATTAAACGGAGACCAACACTGATGATTGATGTGCGCACGTGAGGCTCATCACTCAACTGGTAAATATGCAGCCGAGAAAGTGCATCAGGTCAAGAAGTCACTGCTGTGTGTGAGAAAACACAATAATCTTTGAGGACGGAGCTGCTGTACAGCTCCCAAACACGTTCCACACATGTCAGCAACATCAGACAAGAAGAAGAAGAAGTGGGGTTTGTCTGAAGTGAATAAAATGAAAACAGTTTAACAAGAACAGAAGCAGAACCTCGGGGTCCAGTTGGCTCCTCTGGTGCTCGTGCTGCAGACCCACATTCTGAGCTGCACACAGACGTCTCTTAGTCCCCAAAGGTCTGAGTGGACAGATGATGACATTTACATCCCACACATCAGCACAGACATGGAAACTGATCTGACTTCACACTCGCTAATAATGAACGAGTCAGGACGGGAGGTTGTGTTTTTTAGTATGTAAAGAGAACATGGAACATCCTGTTGACCTCTGTGATTTAGATTGTGAGGGATTTGATTTTTGTTTTTATGATACTATATAAAAAAAACATATTGATCATCAAACTGAGCTGAAGCCAACATGTTCTGCACCATTGACATGTATACACCAAATATTTACAGCGTTTCTGCAGATTCACCAAGATCCATGTTAAATACTGAATGTATTTTTAACACCTGTTTCACACAGCAAAGTATGAAAGATCAATACAAGCCCACAGGGAAGATGTGACCTAGAATGATTTAGCAAGTGCACACATTTATTCACATTCATCACATTTCTAGTCTGTGTCTGTGTATAAAGAGTACATCCTACAAATCATCATTAAATAACGGTTAAACAGGACTTGACCTCGATATGCAGCAGAAAATAAACAGGTGAAGGATGAAGCTTTTAAAATCACGTCTACGTATGAATTATAGTCTGGAACGATGGGACTGATAGAAACCCCACAGGAACCTTTTCTAAGTAAGAGTAGTGCCTACGAAAGGACAGGAAAAACATTTAAGATCCTTATGACTGTTTGGTTCTTATCACCTGTGAAGGCCTGTCTTCAGTGGAACTGGAATCGAAGCCTGTTCGGACTTTTCCACACCAACAGAAACCCTCTGTACCAGAACAGACCTGTTTACCCTAATGTCATCCCCAAACATGACACAGTCAGTTTCGTGCGTGTCGGAGACACCATCGCACGCCCATCACACACAGAGGTCTAAGACACGGCTCACCTCCCTGCACCACCCTGAAACCCTCACAGTCTGGATCCACAAGGAGCCTGACAGACACAATTCAGGTAGAATCTGAAATGGCACTAAAAGCTAAGTTGGAACTCACCCTGCAGCAGCAGCGGGGGCGGTGGTCTTGGTCTCGGCTTCAGGGTCACCACCTGCACTCCGACACAGCCGAGCACTGAAGCAACACTTTCCTGGAAGAACAAGTTGTCACCATCCTCTCAGCCTCGGGTTTTCTCTCCAGAGCTGGAAGCAGGAACCGTCGCCAGCAGCAACGGGAGAATCCCGACTGGATTCTGTGTTTTGTTCTGTTGGTTTTATTTTGGCGAGATTAAAGCGTCTTCCTCCGCTGCTCTGCTCGCGCCGCGCCTTCTCTCTCCTCTCTCTGCCTTCGACAACAACTGTGAGAAGGATGCTGGCTGGCGCTGGCTGTGTCTCGTCGTCCGTGGCAACCAGTTGCTATAGCGATGGACCCGAGCTTATTGGGAGACGGAGGTGATGATGGAGAAGTGGGGAGACCTATGAAGGGACGGAGAGAGTCCAGGTTTGTTTACATGGGAGTTTACACCTGGACCGATCAGGAGTGTGTGTTTGAACATTTTCTGCTGATTTACTTTCTAATGACTCTTTCAAAGATGTGAGCTGCTGCACCCATTAAAAACGCTGCAGCGGGTGAGTCAGTGCTGGAAAGTAACAAAGTACATCTACTCAATTACAGGACCTGAGTACAATTCTGACACTTTCAGAGGTAAATATGAGTATTGTACAGTTACTTCACTGCATTTATTCAATCACTTTAGTTATTTTTCCCGTTTCAGACTGAAGAAACTAAATGAAATCGTGAGACTTCATTGATCCACTCAGCAGTATGTAAAATAATTTAAATTAGAATAATTATATTCAGCTCCATCTTTACCTGCTGCAGCTTTAGCAGTGTTTACACTTTGATGCATCACTACGTGTAATCCAGCAGGATTCCACAGCCTTTCTGTGGGTTTGTTGCTGTGACTGCAGCACTTTCCTCTTTTTAGTGTGAACAAAAGAAGACTGCAAAAATATTTACTGTGATATTTGTTGTTTAATTAATTCAATATGTAAAAATGTAAACCACAGTTCAGAGTAACACACACGCGCACTCACAGTGTGTCGTGGAAACACAAAGCATGCTTCCAACTCTGTGATTTATAAACTAACCTCATGAATCATGCCTCATTTATTCTAACTCATCTTTATTCCTGCAGCGTTTGCTGTCGATCCGGCTGCAGCCACTTTGCAGACATCCCACCTTCCTTGTCATTTCTGAACATCCCTCAAAAGGGATATTTCTTCCCTTCTTCTGTTGAGTGGAGCTAATATTTAACAGTGTGTGAAGGTTTTACTAATGTAACACCAGCAGCAGCTGTGGTGTGAGGCGTTCAGGGACACTACAGAGTGTGGGTTCCATTTTGTTAAGAAGTAATAAAATATATATTATAATATAAGTAACTGTAAAACATTTAGATTTTACTTATGAAGCACATGAGGAACAAATCTGGATTCATGTTGTCAACAACATCAAGCTTAACTGTGTTTAAAATACTTAGTTTTTTTATAGTTTTACTCAAATATCGCTCTTACACACGTGCATCTCTACAAACTTTGTTGTTTGTTTGGATATTTTACAGTGTAAAAGTGAACTGTGCTATCTGGAGGTGACAGTATCATGGTTTGTGACTTGGAACAACATGAACACTTTTTGTTGTGTCTAAAGAGTAGAGGAGACATGTGAGTGTAATCACTGCAAACCTGAAATTATCCCAAACAAACACACACTGTGTGTGTGTGTGTGTCCCAGCTGCACTGACAGACAGCTGTGTTATTACAGGATGTTAATGTTAATGCCTGCAGTCGTGTTTGATGGAGGCGTCATTACAGCAGCTGCAATGAGACAATCACAGCTCAGAGTGTGTGTGTGTGTGTGTGTGTGTGATTTACAGGTAAGATTTAAACACAGCCTGAACATAACGAGCTCTCAAACATGTCACTTCTTCAAACATGTGGTGGAAGAGGTTGTGTTCCATCACTAAATAAAAACTAAACCAGCTGATGAGGGACTGGACGTGACATCATCTAAGGGACTGGACGTGACATCATCAGTGTACTAACACTGATTTGTATTCACCAACCTGCAGCATCTGTGGAGCCACAGGACTTTAGCTGCTGATGAGTTTCCTCATATCTGACTCAGAAGTTGATCTTTCAGCTCGACCTGCTGCTCCAACACTGAGAAGAAGCTTCTCACATTCAGTAATCACCTGTTCCAAATAATAACAACGTACTTTATTGACCCCCTGGTTATGGTGTCTTCTCCAAGGACACCTCAACGAATAGCCAGGAGGAACCGGGAATCAAATCACACTTTGTAGACAACTGCTCATCAACTGAGCTACAGCTTCTAGGAAGAAACGGGTTTATGAACTAGACCAGAAAACACGAGAAGCTGCTGAGAGAAGCTGTTTAAATGCAGCAGGGTAAAGACGATTTACATGAAGCAAAGTCAGCGACGCTCTCAGTCAGATGCTCTTTCAGGAAGTAGTCAGCTCCGGGTTTAATGTCGGCACTCAGAGAACATCACTGTTCTAATGTGAAGGTAAATTATTGGTGATTATTCAACATGTTTCCATCGTTTCAGAGACCAAAGCACTTTACGCTACTTCTCATTCACACACTGTCACAGCGATGGTGGTGCTGTCCTGCAGCTGGCCTCACCCACAGCGGGCAGCATGAGGTTCAGGGGCCTCACGACACAGGAGGAGCCCGGATCTGGTCGACAACCGGTCCTCCTGATGATCCACAGCTGGTAGATCTATGTTCTGTGAGTTTGAAGTCAGAGAACAGAATCAGAACATGGGGACAAATAAACAACAGCTGTAACCATAGTAACGGTACACAACAAAGACGGAGACAGCTGTAACCATAGTAACGTTAGACAACAAAGACGGAGACAGCTGTAACCATAGCAACGGTACACAACAAAGACGGAGACAGCTGTAACCATAGTAACAGTCCATCACAAATATGGAGACGTGACCATTGTAACAAAGACAGCGACCACTAAATGTCTTTGGTTTCTGTGACTAAACTAAAAAAACTAATAAATAAAGAAATGAAATGAAACAAAAATGAAAAAAAGAAATGAAATGAAATAAAAAAATGAAATGAAATGAAATGAAATGAAAAAATAAAAAATAAAATGAAATAAAATGAAATGAAATGAAATGAAATGAAATGAAATAAAATAAGATACATGAAATAAAATGAAATTAAATTAAAAAATAAAAAATAAAAAATAAAATGAAATAAAATGAAATAAAATGAAATAAAATGAAATGAAATGAAATAAAATAAAATAAGATACATGAAATAAAATGAAATGAAATTAAAAAATAAAAAATGAAATGAAATGAAATAAAATAAAATAAAATAAAATAAAATAAAATAAAATAAAAAGAAATAAAATGAAATGAAACTACAATCGGACTAAAATTAGTATCAACAGTTTTTTTCAGGTTTTATTTCCTGCTTCCAGCTTTTGTCTGGAACATTTAGTTCCAGGATCTCTACTCAGCTGAGGCTCCGTGCATGAATAACAAGAACACATTAATATTAATTAATAAAAACAGTGTATAAAGCTCAGGTCAGCAGTGTGAGTCTGGAGGATGAAGTCCAGCTGAGTGTGACAGAGAGCCCCAGGACAGAATTAAAGGTGCTACAGTGGAACAGCTCAGCGTGTAAAGACTCTTTAAGCTGCAGCACTGATTGATTTTCCCTCCAGTCGCTGCTTTTTATTCTGTTTCAACTGCGATAAGTGTTTTGATTTTCTTATCTTATTATTTTGTCTGTGTTAGTTTCTCGGTCTGTGCGGGAACTTTAAACCAAGCGGCTCCAGTTTCTGTGTGAAAAGTGAAATCTGGGATTCAGCTGTGGTTTGATTTAGTAAGTGATTTGTTTGAACTGTTTAATACACACAGTGAAGATTTGACATGTTCATGTAATTTAATATGATCTAAAACGAACGTTTAGAAGACGACATGTTCCTGTTTCCGTCTCACTGGGACACACACTTGAACTGAGTCCACTTCTACCAGGAAGCAGCCGCCTGTCAGGTCCAACTCATCTCATTCATTTTACTCTAAATATGTGAATAGAGAGGGACGGTGTTGTCACTGACTATGTGCTGAAATACCAAAGATACTAAACACTGATAAACTGTTAAACATTTGTCATGTGATCTAAAGGAAACTTACAGGAAAAGAATCCACTTATTGTTCAGAACAACAGTTCATCACATCCTTGAATAAAGGTTTGACACGTATTTTAATCACGTTTTGGTCTAGACCCGGTTCTAGACCTGGTTCTAGACCTGTCCACTGAGGTCTGGATGTGGGAAACACAGTCAGATAAAAATAAAACTGTGCAGGGTGAAAATCATCTGTAGCCGAGCTGCAGTGTTAATGTCTCTACGCTCTGTGCTTTTAACACCTGGGTCACTTTTAACAGTTTTGATGATGTTTCCAGCACATACACACATCCCAGCTGTGACTGTGAAGTGAGAACTGACACACAGCAGCACCTTCACACCTGTTGTGTCATGAGGTATCAACATGGGTGTTAAAACCGCCGCTGAGGACTGAGCCGTACATGTTTAGACCCCGAACGCCCTCTGCTGACTGACTTCATTATATCTCAGACACATGGATGGTTTTAATTTAAAATTATTATTTAAATGACAGAAAAGTGACAAAACAAATGTTCTAGTTTTTAACTTGTTTCCGTATCACAGTGATCCAGATAATTTTAATGAGTCCAACGTGACTAAATAATCAAGCTAAGGCTGAAACAGTGAAGAGAAAGTCTCATTTATTCTTCTGCTTTATCAGTTTTCTATCAAACACAATCTGCTCTTTATAATTTCTACTTTATCTCTTTAACTTTATCTTGTTATAACATTTGTCATGATGATGAATAAAAAGGATGAATGATAAAATAAATATCAGCAGGTCTGTAGCACAAGTTGCACTTTTCACGTTATTCCACCAGAGGACAGTGTTCGTTCACAGAAACATCGTCTGTAAAAGATTCAATTTACATTTATAATGTGAAAGGTTCAAGAGACCGCAGGTACGGTGGCCCTGAGAGACAAAACTGAAGTAGAAACAGCTTCAACCAACACAACAAATGAAGCAGCTGGAAACAAGTGGACGAGTACGTTCGACTCAGGTGTGTTTTTATTCTAACTTCACCTGTCGTCAAACTCTTCATCAGCTCGTGTTTGGTGACCTGCAGTGTTTTGACCTCTCAGGGCCACCGTACAAATCTGTCCCTGAGACAGATGCTTCAATAAAACCACATCAACACGTGGGGACAGAGAACTGTTCACTGATCCAGCACCGGGTGGAGCTGTTGGTCCTCAGGAAAAACTGATCCAGCACCGGGTGGAGCTGTTGGTCCTCAGGAAAAACTGATCCAGGTCCACAGAAAATCCCTGATCACAGCAGTTTGGAGGGAAGCAGGAGCAGGACTGAAGAGGGGCGAGGTGAAGGAGGTTAGTTAGCAACCACTTCCTCTTCCTCCTCCACCTCTTCCTTCTCCTCTTCTTCCTCCTCCTCCACCTCCTCCTCTTCTTCCTCCTCCTCCACCTCCTCCTCTTCTTCCTCCTCCTCCACCTCCTCCTCCTCTTCCCCTCCACCTCTTCCTCCTCTTCTTCCTCCTCCTCCACCTCTCCCCTCTTCCTCCTCCTCCACCTCCTCCGCCTCCTCCTCTTCTTCCTCCTCATCCACCTCCTCCTCCTCTTCTTCATCCTCCTCTTCCTCCTCCTCCACCTCCTCCTCCTCTTCTTCCTCCTCCACCTCCTCCTCTTCTTCTTCCTCCTCCTCTTCTTCCTCCTCCACCTCTTCATCTTCCTCTTCCTCCTCCTCTTCCTTCTCTTCTCTTCTCCACCTCCTCCTCCTCTTCTTTCCTCCTCCTCCACCTCTTCCTCTTCCTCCTCCTCTTCCTTCTCCTCATCTTCCTCCACCTCTTCCTCCTCCTCCTCTTCCTCCTCCTCTTCTTCCTCCTCCCCTCTTCCTCTTCTCTTCCTCTTCTCTTCCTCCTCCTCTTCCTTCTCCTCATCTTCCTCCACCTCCTCCTCTTCTTCCTCCTCCTCTTCCTCCTCCTCTTCTTCCTCCTCCACCTCTTCCTCTTCATCTTCCTCCTCCACCTCTTCCTCTTTATCTTCCTCTTCCTCCTCCTCTTCCTTCTCCTCCTCCTCTTCCTCCACCTCCTCCTCCTCTTCTCCTCCTTCCTCCACCTCTTCATCTTCCTCTTCCTCCTCCTCTTCTTCCTCCTCCTCCACCCCTCCTCCTCTTCTTCTCCTCCACTCCTCCTCCTCTCTCTCTCCTCCTCCACCTCTCCTCCTCTTCTTCTTCATCTCCTCCTCCTCTCTTCCTCCTCCACCTCTTCATCTTCCTCTTCCTCCTCCTCTTCCTTCTCCTTCTTCCTCCACCTCCTCCACCGCCTCCTTCCTTTCTTCCTCTCCACCTCTTCCTCTTCCACCTCTTCCTCTTCCTCCTCCTCCTCTTCCTTCTCCTCATCTTCCTCCACCTCTTCATCTTCCTCTTCCTCTTCCTCTTCCTCCTCCTCTTCCTTCTCCTCCTCTTCTTCCTCCTCCACCTCTTCCTCTTCATCTTCCTCCTCCACCTCCTCCTCCTCTCCTCTTCTTCTTCCTCCTCCTCTCTTCCTCCTCCCTCCTCTTCCTCTTTTTCCTCCTCCTCTTCCTCCTCCTCCACCTCCTCCTCCTCTCTTCTTCTTCCTCTGCTTCCTCCTCTTCTTCCTCCTCCACCTCTTCCTCTTCATCTTCCTCTTCCTCCTCCTCTTCCTTCTCCTCCTCTTCCTCCACCTCCTCCTCCTCTTCTTCCTCCTCCTCTCCTCCTCCTCCTCCTTCTCCTCTCTTCCTCCTCCTCTCTCTTCCTCCTCCACCTCTTCCTCTTCATCTTCCTCTTCCTCTCCCCTCCTCTTCCTCTTCTTCTTCTTCCTCTGCTTCCTCCTCCTCTCTTCCTCCTCCTCCACCTCCTCCTCCTCTTCTTCCTCCTCCTCTTCTTCCTCCTCCACCTCTTCCTCTTCATCTTCCTCTTCCTCCTCCTCTTCCTTCTCCTCCTCCTCCACCTCCTCCTCCTCTTCTTCCTCCTCCTCTTCTTCCTCCTCCACCTCTTCCTCTTCATCTTCATCTTCCTCTTCCTCCTCCTCTTCCTTCTCCTCCTCCTCCTCTTCCTCCTCTCTGCTGTTCCTACGTCAGCAGATCCAGGTCTAACAAACAAACACCTGTGGTGTTAACTGAAACGCTGACGTACACGAAGCAGCAGATGATAATCACCTGCTCTCACTCAGCTCAGACATTTAGTTCTTACCGTCGTGCAGTTTGTGTAGAGGAAACAGTAGATGGAGGTTTCTCCCATGCTGCCCTTTTCTGTACTGAGTATGTGTGGAACACGTCTGTGTGGATGGATGAGGATCAGTACGAGCGTTTGTGTCTGTAGTGTCAGTGCAGCTCCATCCGATTTGGCCTTTAGCGTCAGTAGTGGAGATGAAGCTGTAACGTTTCTGAGGAATCCAAAGGTACACAGGGAGAAACAGCATCTCTTCTTTTTAACTTCTGTGATGGAGTCAGACTGAGGTTTTACAGCTTCATCAACAAGAACGGAGCTGCTGAGAGGACGGCACACACACACACACACACACACACACACACACACACACACACACACACACACACACTCCTCGTCCTGTTTATTTACCATCTCTGCTCACCACTGCTGCTGTCACTCATGCGACTGTTGCTGCTGTGTTGCATTCACTGTGAGCAGGAAATTACTGTTTTTTAATTCACTGCAGAGACTCAGTCGTTCTCCGGTTTAAGCAACTCTCTCTCCTAAAAATGACATTTAATGTGAAACTAAACTGCCAAGATACTTTATAAGGAACATATAAAGTTCCTGGATGTTTTCACACTACTCTTTTTCTGAATTAATAAAAACTCTGTATCTAGAAGTGGAAACTGAGTTCAGAGGAGGGGGTTGGATGGATGGTGATTTAATGCAACCTGACACACAGAGTTTGATTCCAAACCTGTGTGTGTCCTGTCTGTGATCGGGTTTAGGCAACAAAAGCACTTTAGGAAAAGTCAGAGAAACACTGTAAATAAATGTAAATATTGTTTTTGCTGTTAAAATGTTCTCTAAACTTAACCAAGTGCTGTGAGAGTCTAAAAACAACCATATATTGATGTTACCTGTCACCATAACCATATTATGTTAGGAGACAGAGACGCAGGCATAAAGACCCAGTCTAGCAGCTGCTCTGGTGGTTTACACAACATGTTGAGAAATCACCATAATAATGTGCACAATTCATTCATTCTTTAAAATTAATGCATTAAATAAAACAACTTCCACAGAGGGGCCATTGACATTTGGCTTAAAACTGCTGAATTTTTAAAAGGAGTTCTGACTGGAAGCAGCTAAAGTGACTTCAAAGAAGAAAACTACAATAACTCTGTTTCACTTTATTATCGCAACATGTTTTATTGGAATGAAAATGTCACCAGTCATCACATCAGCTGGACGTGAATCATTTGATCAGGATCTCTGTGGAGACGATGCAACGTAAAAAGACCAAAAGCAGCAACAGGACGAGAGGCTGAAGATGACACGGAGGTTAATTTGTTTCTAAACTGAACAGATGAGCAAGAAGAGGCGTTCAGGGTGTGACAGGACAAATAACAATCTTCTAGTGTTGGCTGGGGGTGACTTGTCTGTCCTTCCACATCATCCGCTCTTACACGTTTCCTGACGTATGGAATTGGAAAAGAAATTAAATCTCGTCTTCTGCAATGTCTCAGTGTGGAAACTGATAAAACAGGGAGAGACCATCACAGTAAAGTACAATCACATGACAACTTTGGTTCCGTCATCAGGTTTGTAGCATGATAAGTATTAGAAATAAGTGAGAACAGGTTGAAGTCATGCAGACAGATACTCGTCATCTCATCCTCACTCAGAGCGATGGTGATCGGACGTTCAATGTTTAATCAAA
>NC_046620.1:653783-784166 GCF_900324465.2 Anabas testudineus
AGACATAACTGGTTTACCTGGTTGGAAGTCTCTGTGGTGCAGACAGAGTCTCCAGCCCTGCTCCTCCTCCAGCACTGGAAGCATCTCTCTGTAAACCCAGGCCTCGTCGTGAACGTTGTAGGAGACGAAGGCGTCAAACTGATGAGGAGTTCCCTTCTTCTTCTTCCTGCTGTCATAGAGGAAGGCCAGGAAGAGGTAGAAGCCGTAGGCTAGTTGCCATCTTAGAAAGTGGTAGATGAAGGATGAGAGGAGGGTCAGAACAACCAGACAGGTGCTGGAAATGAAGCAGATGAAGCTGACATCCATCCAACAGGACTCAGTGTTAAATTCTAACAACTTCCTCCCCTGTTGAGCCACAGGAAAGGAACAGGTGTACTGATGGGCGTTGACAACCTGGGTTTGGGCGTTACTCATCACCCACTGGATAAATCCAGCGTTAGAACAGTCACAGGTGAACGGGTTATTGCCCAGGTCCAGGTATGTTAGAGCAGGGAGAGACTGGAAGACCGTCTCATTAATCACTGTCAGATCATTGTCTGTCACTTTTAAATATCTGAGTGCTGAGAGGTCGACCTGAGCTAGAAAATCCAAAGACTTGAGATAACAGTTGGAAAAATCGAGGACCTCCAGATTGGGAATTGGGTGAAACAGTTCAGGATCCAGATCTGACAGATCAGTCCTTGTGATTGTTAGTCTCTTGAGCTGTGGGTTGAATTGAAATGTGATAGGATCTGGTGCAGAAACAGAGATGTTATCAGCTGTAAAGGCCTCTAAATGTTTCATTGCCTGCAGAATCTGTACATCCAAGGAGATATCAGAGTGAGAGTCACTGCAGATTATTGTAAAAACTTTCAAACACTCAACATCAAAAACAGCTTCATAATCATCTGCATGAGGACTTTGGAAACTCCCACCCATACTGAAATGGACTGTGAGATTTTCCAAGTGACGTAACCCTCGGAAGTTATATCTGAAATCAAGAGGAAGAGATACTACAAGAGTTTCCAGATTGTTCAGTCCATCAAAGGCCTCATGTTTTATTCTTTCGATGTAATTTGACACCAGGTCCAAATATTTTAAGGACCTTAATCCTTGAAATTCCCCATCATCAAAGCAAGATACAAAGTTTCTGCTCAAATCCAAAGACACAAGGTTTGGTGGGCCCACGTTAAAGACCTGTCCGTATGTCCTTATCATGTTATCACTCATATACAAAACCTTTAAGTCATCGAAGTTTTCAAAGATGCACCTGTTCAGTTCGGTAATGAAGTTAGATGTCAGATAAAGCTCAGTGAGTCGTGTTGTGTTGATGAAATCATCACAGCTCAACTCAGATATAAGATTGTAACTCAAATTCAGAATCTCAAGGGAGGAGAGGCTCCTAACATCATCTGGCACTTTGGTGAGGAGGTTGTGCTCCACGTTCAGGGACCTCAGTCTCCTCATTGACCGTACTGAACCTTTAGACAGTTCAGTCATGTGAGTATCGGACAAGTCAAGTTCACTGAGCTGAGAGCAGGAGACAAGTTTTGCACTTAAATTGGGGACCTTGTTCCAAAACAGATCCAGCTTCCTAAGTGTTGGTATTTTGCAGACTATAGCTAAGAGATGTTTGTGGATCAACTTCTCCATATAATCCAGTCTCAGATGCATCAGTGAGTCCAGACTCTGCAGGACTTGTTGGATCTCACCAAAAGGAATCAAAGTGTTTCCAAGATACAGGTGAGTTATGTTCCTCAGTAAACTCTTGTCTGGTATGTCCCACTTCAGGACACCAGCTTGACCACATCGAGAAAGGTCTATGGATTGTAGGTGAGGAAAGATCGGTGTGGTGATGCTGAACTTCTTCAGTTTATTATAAGAAACATCCAACACTTTAAGCCCTGAGGATTTACTAAGCTGCAGATCTTTGGTCTCAAAGGACGTAAATAAATTATAGCTAATACTCAGCTCTTGTAGATGTGCTAGCTGGAGAATGGGCTGAATGTCAGTGATTTGTTGGAGGTTGTTGAATCCTAACATTACAGTTTGTAAGCTGCTCAGAAACTGAAAGGCTGATGTATGAATTAACTTAATGTGGTTGGTGCTGAGGACAAGAACCGTGAGGTTGGACAGTCCCTGAAAGAGGTTCGCAGTCAGGTTAGTGAGACGGTTACTTCTGATATCAAGAGTTGTCAATGCACCCAAATGGATGAAAGATCCATCGTCCACATGAGTAATGTAATTATCCTGCAGGTTCAGACTTCGCAGCTTTGACAAGCTGCCAAAATCTTTCCTGTGAATCTTTTTAAGCAGATTGTGGAAGAGTTTTACTGAGGTCACATGTCTGGGGAGGTCATCAGGGACGATAACAAGTTCACGGCTTGAGCAGTCCACAAAAACATCATCCAGAGGATCGTCAGAGTAATCGATGGTGCAGTTTTTCAGTGAGTACGCCAATGAAGGCTGAAGAACAAACGGAAGTAGGACAAGAAGTCTTAGAATGAAGCACAGTGACGAACGTCCTCCTGGTGGCATCTTGGACCATTGGACTGATATGATTGTTCAGTTGTGAGCTGAGCGTTCGTGCAGTTAATGTTTAAGAATGTTAATGTGCAGACAACACTGAAATAAAAGCAGAATGAAAATGTTACAGAGAATTATTTTAAATCCTGAAGAAACACTTTGACATTTTAAATACGCATAAACACTTTCTTGCTACAAAATGAATGTCAATTCACAAATTGATTGTAAAACAACAGACTGTTAGTGTGGAACCATTTTTCTCAGTCTCACTTCCACAAACAACAACTGGAGCTGAGTGCATGTTGCTGTTTGAATGGAACAGACACTTGATTGTGCAAGTCCTGCTGTAAAGAGCCAGCGGCTTTTAAAAACTTGACTCCTGCTCCAAACTTCACATTCACTTTGCTTCCTGTAAATAACATAGAGCCTCCAAGAAGACAGGACAGGCTGATGCACAACTGAAGACACCACTAATGTATTTGTACTATTATTTCACAGTTTTCAAAATGTAGGATGCTGTTTAAATCCCTTAAAAAGAATTCATTTTAACAACACTGGTGATATTACTGTCTGAAATTTAAGCAATAACAATATAGTTTTTTCTAAAAAAGACAGCTTACAGCTGCAGAATATTATATATACAGATATATTATGTACCGTTTTTAAAGTAACATAGATTTTACTGCTCTTTGCTTCCTTATATTTTTCACATTTAAAGTTCCTACTTCACTGTGGCTGGAGCTGCACACATATAAATCACCTTTGTCATTTTTTCCACATGTAAATAATGATAATTCATAATAAAACACAGACATGTCCCCCAGTGTGATGGTGTGGCTCACAGCCGTTAGTGTGTGCGACTGTGAAATAAGAAGAATTGAAGTGTTTGTGTGTTTAAGGTGCTGCATTTGATCAGGATTCAGTTTTTGTTACCTCACAGTTCTAGAAATATTAAAGTACAGCAGCTCGACAGATGAATAAATACTTCTAATACTCACAGTACTTCTGTAGAGTGCCACGTCCCAGCTGTCAGAGCTCAGCATTGAACACAGAGCCTTCGTGTCAGTTCCCTAATATTTCTACTGCAGCAGTAGAGGAGCTGAGGTGGTGGCCGGTCTTTAGATCTGACAGCATCACTTCACTGACTTTATATTAAAATTATTTCTTTAACCCCACAAACACAAAAAGATGTTTTTACAGCAGATGTTCTTGAGCTGCTGACAGATTTCTGCTGTTTGTGATGAAGCCCTGATGCTGATAAATCAGCTTTGAACTGTACTGGTTTTAGCAGCATGATCAGAATATATTAGACAAACTCAGGTGAAGAACTGACTGATGGAAGGTTTTAGCAAAACCGCAGCGTTCACAACAGTTGTATATTTAGATTTTTATATTTATTTTCACTGCATTTTAAAGAATTTGTGCCACTGTCCAAGAGTCTCAGCCGATGGTTTTAGTCGAAACATGAATGTTTTTAGTTGACACACCACAACAACATCCAGTGGAAATGTACCTTTAAAATTCAAGAGATGTATCAGGTCTTTATGCACGTTTGACAATGAAAAGTAGTTAGAGATACCTGCAGATATTTGGAATTTTAGTAGTAAATGTATAGTAAAGGACTTTCTCCACCACAGCATGAGCCTGTTTTCAAGGTTCAAATCAACCTTGAAACCTCTGGAGGAGCTTTTGTTAAAGCAGCACGTTGACTGATATTTGAGATTAGTTGTATTATAGTTGCTGAACTGTTACATTACACCTTTTTTTCCTGCTACACATTAACTTCCACATTGTTGCAAAGCCCTGTTTAGTACATTTCACTGGTTTGGATGCAGCCTGTGGTGTGAGGCCACAGTTAGATGACCTTGAATAGTACTTCCCAGATTTAAAGGCACGTTCGCCCACAGCAGAGGTGCAGCGGTGAAAACCAAATGCCACATGATGGTTCTTCAGTGGAGAGGATTAAAGCTCAGAGTCAGCAGAAATACCAAACACATCATATTCTGTTTCATGGCTCAAACACAAACTAGACAGAGATCAGAGTTAATGTGCACAGGCTGAAAATATCAGACCAAAAGAAAACGGGTCCTGTTCTTTAACCCTGAGGATTAAATTCATGTCTCTGGTCTCTTGTGACAGATAATATTCAAACACGTTGTGTGACCAAACACTTGTACATTTAGTTTGATCACAGCATGTAGAGCTCTGTATTTAGAATCTGAAACCGATTGGATGTAATATGTTTGTGACTAGTCTTCCACTAGTACCAGCACTTATTTTTATTTTGTCACTTAATGTTTCAGCACTTAGATTTGTCTAATGACCAAACTGCTGTTAGTGAGCGGTACAGTAAATTGTTTCTGTGTTCTCAACTAGAGCCATATTTAATTAATGAAGAAGAAGCTGTTCGTACACATAAACCACTTGGACTGAACAGAATCTGAAGCAGCTACAAACCTTCTCTGTTCAATTATCTCTTATTATCATCATCAGCATCAATTTTCTGTAAAGGTCCTTGTTTCATTTCAAACTAAACGTCAGATTAAATCATTCATGCTTTGACTAAACTCACTAGTTTTATCTTAATAGACCACTTCAGTTAAATGAGGATGACATTTGCTTGTGTGTTGTAAAAGAAGACAGGAAGTAACGTGGGTTCTCTTGGTACAATGACCAACAGGAAGTTCACCAACCGTCCTCACAGTCACTGTCTCCACTTCCCTGCTGCTGAAATTGATTCACTGTGCAGCGAACAACAAGTCGGTCCCACCCCTCAGTCAAACCAGCAAGTTCAGTCAGACTAGAAGTCTAAGAGGGTGACCTGATGTCTGTGTGTCTCACCTGGTTCCACATAGACACGAGGTCGAGGCACAGACATTTAAAGAGCCCCCCCCCCACCTTTCTATACAGACTCCGACTGAAAAAGACCCAGAATGACCACGGAGTGACTGTACCGGTGCTGTACTGAGCATTACACTGACTCAGAGTTCCTGTCTGACATGAAGAGAAGGTTAAACTGTAAAAAAGACCCAGACTGTGTAAAAAATAGAAGCTTCTTCCTTTTTAGCTTTTCCTTTTCAAACCTGTGACGATGACAGAAGCACAATCGTCTTTCACGACCTCCAACATGGCCGCCGCAGATCTGATATCATTCTGTCTGTTTCCAGCTGTATGTTCCCGTCACCTACCTCTGAAGATTTATCTGCAGGAAGTCCTCCCATCAAAGAACTGCATTAACATTTCATCTATTTATAAGCTGGAAGCTGAATGTGAATAGAGGCAGCAGGGATGGGGGCACCCTGTCCCTTCCTTGACAAAATAAAAACATGAATCTGAAGCCTTCCCTTTGGATGTTCCAGGTTTTTCTTCATTCCCACTTCCTGTAGAAAGGGAGGAGACAGAGAAGGTAAAGCTCTGTGCTGCCATTCACCAGCTATTTAAAGGCAGGTTTGGATTTTGGAGGCTTTTGTTGATGGAGTCGTGGTCCGGTGCTGGATTACGCTCTGGAAGACAAAATGGGCTCAGCTTTCTAATCATCAGTAATCCCTCTGTTCTTCTCCATGCTTCACCGTATCGCTGCAGCTGTCAGGTTAATAAAGTCGACCTTAGAGTTTTTCAATATTTGTCTGTGACGTAGTTCTTGAAGTCAGTAAGACTCCGAGTTTTATATTTCTTTTTTAACCAAACACAAACTGAGGAGACTCGTGCTGGTACCTGATTATCTTGTCTGTCCTGCAGCTTTGCTCTGGTTTCCTCTGCTGGTTTTGGTTTGGCATCAGTGGTAGCTTCCCAACGCCTCCCTCTCCTTCACCTGGTCCACCTTGATTCTGCCTTTTTATGGTTTGTACTGGAGAACTTTTCTGGATCTTGATGATTTTGGATGTTTTGATGATTTGGGATTCTGGCTTCATTAGGAGGATTGTGGATTGGGATTTTTCTGTGTGCTGGGCTCACCTGGATATTCTGACATTGTGTCTCTACTTACTTGAACTCTACCATTTTACTCAGCTCCTTTTCCACCTGACCCTCTCAGTGTCCCTCTCCTTTCACTCCATAGCTCAACTTTATTAAAATCCCAAAAGAACTTACTTTGACTCCAGTTAATAAAATTAAAAACATCAGTCAGAATCAGTCATTCAGATGCTGTAAGTGCAGGAGTGGTTGGAAAACAAGCAGGGCGGTAGTGGGGTTGTCTCCACTTGCCTTAAACTAATGTATTATTTTTTTAAGGGCATTACATTGAGCATCATTGCTGTTCTGACAGAACTGTGTTGAATTATGAGTCAAAAGCTGCAGAAAGTTAGTTTAAGGCAGGTTGACTCTTATTCTGAGGGTAAAACCACCTCTATGTGCTCACAATATCTGAAACGATTTAAATCAACATTTAGAGTTTTCCTAATATTAAATGTTGGACTAGTTTTATGGTGATGGAGCCTGGAAACTGCTGAGATCGCTATAAAGTGTCCTTAAACCTCTTCAAACTGCTCACTTGTTGTCGGCTGATGAATGCTTGTAATGGAAAATTCAGGCTCTTGAGGCTTTTTATGATGTCTGGGTTTGTTTTCACTAAATGTGTTTAGGTGTGAAATGTGTCTGAAGGACTCTTCTCCACATGACGACCGCCTCACTTCACTCTGTAAGAGCTGCTTGAAAACCAACAAACTGTCTTTAGACTGTAAATAAATTTCTATCGTCACGAAGCACAAGGAGTTATTACTCTTTTAGATGCAGATGGAAAGAGTGAGATCTCCAAGTATTTCAAGCACTGATAACTTTTCATTAATTTCAAAACACAGAATTAAACCCACAAATTTACATTTATGCTTCCAAACACGTTTTTACTATTATTTGTTGGTGTTTCTTATGTCAAATCTCTGTCAGCTACAAATAGAAACCAATGCACTGCCTTGAAGGGCCTTAGAAACCAATGCACTGCCTTGAAGGGCCTTAGAAACCAATGCACTGCCTTGAAGGGCCTTAGAAACCGATAAACTTGTGTAAACACAGGAAAACAGACGTAGAGAATGAAAATATGCTTCAGACTGTGAAATGACTAAATTTGAAGCCTCTGTTAACACCACAGAGCTTCTCCATTTAGCTGAGATGTAGAAACTGAACCCCGTGGCCTCCCCTCTGCTGACCTCAGAGATGAGGCCAGTTCCTGCTACAGCATGTTTGTGGATGATCAGAGCTGGAAAGTCTACAAACAGCAGTTAGCAAAGAAGTAGCATCATTAAAAGACAATAGCAGACAGGAATAGACGGTCTACAGGACAGTTACAGTCTACAGACTGATCGTTGTAGAGTGAACAAGTCTTGCTCCATCGAAAGGCAGAATGAAGTCTCCTCATGTAGTCTCCACACAGTGTAGTGTGGAAACCTCGGTCCTGCATCTACACAGACGACACAGGTGTTTGGGTTCAGTACAAAGTGTCGGTCACACACAGTCACTGTGGCTCTGTGAACGGAAGCAGGAAGTTCAAACTCAACAATCGAGAGCAGGAGTAACAAAGGAGCTTGTACGGGGCTGTGGTTGATTCATTAAAATAGAAATGTATTGGCTGCGTGTCTGATGTAAAACATTATCACTGTTCTTTTAACCTGCAGTTTGATTCTAAGTCTTATTAAAACTGATGCTTCTTGAACTGCAGAACCTGTTTTTAAATGTTCTTTAGTTTCAGGTCTACACTACGTACCCCTACAACGAGAACCACTCACATGGAACCAAGGTCATAGCCGTGTATGTAAGTTCAACCATCAGTGAGAAGTTTAGAAGTTTAGTGAGCTGTGATTTAGGATTTCTGTTTGGCCTCTCACCTGATACCCACTCACTATTCATCAGAGTCGCTTTATTTGGATTAGACCTGTCCAAATATTGATCTGTGACATAAATCACAGAGCTTCTATGTCTGTGGGACCGGAGCTTCACATTTGACATTTCGTGCAATATCAGATCTAAAACATTATCCCCTCAGTGACTTTGGACGCGATCCTCCTTTAACTCACCTCTCTGAGATCAATTTATAATAAAACATCTGAAGTTTAATATCACTGTGCTTCTCTTCTATTCATTAACGTCGTCCTTTTTTCCTGTACACAGTCTGACTGACAGCTAGGCACTTCTGGATTCATCAGATTTTCTGATAACATCACTGAACCAACCTCATAAAACCTCCTGCAGCCGCAGTTCGCACATCCAAAAACTAATGATCTGCTTCATATAAAGGATGAAACATCAACAGCAACACAGAAGGAGTTTCAGTTTAAAACTGGGTCATAAAAAGCAGAAACAGTTCACGTCCTCTTTTAGTCTCAGGAGAATTTAAACTCTTTAAATTTATATGATCCCTGCCTCATTAAGAATACCTGCCCTTATGTCCATCGTTGGCTCCCTGTGGGACTTGAACCATTAACCCTGGCAGTCCTGGTGCCTTGCTCCACCGTCACATTACTGCTCAGTGTGTGAACCTGTGAGTGGAGAGGTGCTTTAATCTCAGGTGAGGCTCCTCGGAGGTTTGATGTGGAATATGGATGAGCAGGATGTAAATGTGAAGAGCAGCAGCTGAAGGTGACTCCTCTTCTCGTTATGGAGCTAACGAGCAGAGAGGAGACGGGATGAGGAAAAGAAAAGTCGAACGACACAAAGCAGCAGGAAAATTAGACTGAAAACTGAAAGACGCCAGGAATAAAAGAAAAGACTGAAACCCGTCTGTGGAGCAGACCGGACCTGGTCACGTCTGAGAAATCAAAGGTGCTTCCTCTGACTCAGTTCTATTTGCTGGTTCTTGTTAATAGACACGTTGATCTCGCCCTGGGAGTTTTTAATTAAGGGTGAATCTGCAGGAAGTGAAAACTACAGACCGCCATGAAGGTCATCACAACAATACTTACAGTACTAACACACACACTGCTTCCAGCAGGCTCTGTGTGTGTGTTCAACAGACAGATGGAGTCCCAGGAGGACTGTGGGAAGTCAGTAATCTTAACCAGTGTGTGACCTCCTTCTGAGTGGGCGGCTGCTCTCATTAGCATGTCTACTTCATGAATATGTGCATAATCAATGAGCAGCCTCTTCAGACTTCCTGTCAAAGGAGGAGAATGACACATGAGCCGAGGTAATGGTGTGAATATTATCACTGTGTTGTCATGGTAATAAAACCGTGAGTATATTCATCTCAAATCAAGGTTTAACAACAAGTTCCTCGTAGAACCTCCAGAACATCTTGTGCTTTGTTTTTTAAAGAACTACTGTTTACGAGGCCAAGTTCTGTAACTGACTTGTTTAGGTGAAAGGTCATAGGTAGGGATGAGCACGATGAAATATATAATTCAAAAACATTTTATTTAAACATAAAGATAAAGATAAAGATAAACTTTATTGTCATTGTAACATCGTACAACGAGATTAACATGATTCTATGGAAATAATAAAATAAATAATATACATGTTGTTACCATGGTAACAATTCAACTAACCATGTAATTGTAATGTAAGTTTTATTCATGATGGTTCTTTTAACATCACTGTCTTATTCCTTTCAACTGAAGACGAAATAAAACTTTACATGAAAGTAGACAACATCACCTAGAAGGTTATTAACCACTGTCACCTCCTCCTCTCTTTGAACTGCGTTACCCAGAAGCCCCCTGTGGGAGGCCATGACAGAAAGTCTCATTTACAAGTTCAAACACAGAAGAACCTTCTCAGACGTAAAGAGAAGATAAAATAAGAGACAAGAGATGAGGGGAGATGAAAGCTGTGGGAGGACTGAAGCTAATTAACAAGTTTCACTTTAATGAAAAAGGGCGACACCAAGGTGTAATTATCACCTGTCAGTGGTGTCCAGGCTCAGATGGAGGTAAAGATTAAATGACACGAATAACAGAAAATCACCAGAGTACAGCACTTTTCTACAGCAGAGATGGGTTTGATGTCCAGAATTAGTCTTAACATTTCATTGGATGTAGAAGTTGCTGGATGTATTTTATTCCTGTGTGACCTCTGACCCTTTAGGCATTGGAAATTGTTTCAAAGCAACAGCAAGCAAAGGGCAAAGTGTAGGCCAAAGGACAGGATGAAGAAGGTACAAACAGGAACCGAGTGGTTAGAGACCACAACTGTATGGTCCAGTTAGTTCCACTTTACACCTGAAGCTATGGAAGAGAAACTGTAATGTCCACAGGGAAGAGACGAATGATCAGTATTTAGAAAAGACAAAGGACAAACAGTTCATAATTTAAATAGTTAACTAAAGCATAGTTCATTACAACTTCATGGAAACTAACAAAAGTCAAGACTAAAAAGATCAAGTCAACTAAACACACACTAAACCAAACATAACTAACCCAACTCCAGACAGGAGACAGGGATACACCTGTAATACAAAACAGATACAACATTAAATCAAGTCTAACTATCAAAGCAAGTAACACAACAAACCTCAAAAGAAGTTTCAGTTAGCTCCAATGTTTCGATGTCAGGTGAACAGAATGACAGGTTTCTACCCAGTCCCTGAAGGACGCTGCAGGATTTTTACTGAACTGTGCCTTTATTTTCAACACATGTTGCATGTCTCCTCATGTCGACATGGCTTTTCTCTAGGTACTCTGGATTCCTCTAGGTTAGGCTAGTTGGTCGTGTGTGAACGGTTGTCTGTCTCTGTATGTCAGTCCTGTAACACACCTGTCCAGCGTGCACCCCACCTCTCGTCCAATGACAGCTCGGATAGACGCTAGCACTGTTGAAAACCTTTAGAGGTCAGGATAACGATGGATGGACTTTACACAGGCTTGGTCGTTTTGACAGGAACGAATGCGCAGGAGTCACTGTGATACCTTCAGTGCTCGGTATTGATGTGTTTTTAGGAAAAGCACTTCAGCTAATTGTCATGTATGAATTTAGTAAAGTCATTTCTGAGCTAACGTTTACTTGGAGTATTTCACATCTCAGGGTGTAACTGTTGTAATTTCACCACCTTGTGTTGTAAGACTTAGTTCTGTTGGTTTTAACAGTTCAAATATATTTAGAAAGTTTTGCAGCACAGAGGTTTCACATCTCTTTTTTTAGTGGGACACGTATTCCTTCACTGCAGGAAGTTAACACTACTGAACTGAAACAAAGCCTGTTTGTTCAGTTCTGAGCCCCGACCGTGACATCTGAGGCTCTACACTCGAGACTGTAAGTATTACCAATATTCCTGTTTGTTGAAGCTCATTTACTTTATGAACAAACCTAAAAAAAACAAAAAATGCTTCAATAATACTTAAGTTTTTTAACCATGTCACATATAATCCAGCACTCACCACTACTACTGTTTTTTTTAGTCCACACTCTTATTTTTCTAGGTTGCTTTTCTTCCTAAAATATATTTGAACATTTTCTATCAGAATCTGAGAGGATTCATACCCTGTATGACGTATGTGATGGTAAAACTGAATGAATGTTCTCGAATAAAATGTGGTTTTAAATAAATTGAGACATTTGAAGGCACCACCATTGTCTATACTACACAAATTATTATTTTAAAGATAAACAGTTAATCAAAGAAACAATCATTCAGTAATTACGTTAGTTCCAGCTGTCAACTATCTAGACTGTATTAATTAGCGTTTTATGTCACAGTCATGTTAACTGTTTTCTAATTAAATGTCATATTGCTTCCTGTTTATCAAAGAGACAACTGTGTGATTGGATTGTAAACTAGTCCTGTAAAGGATAAAGTCATTTCTAACATTTAAATACTCACTCTTTTATTTCACTGAGGTCTTCGACAGATTTACATCTTTGAACATTACTAGCTTCGGACGTCCGAATTACAGGAGCTGAACATATCAGTCCAATGGTCCAAGATGCCACCAGGAGGACGTTCGTCACTGTGCTTCATTCTAAGACTTCTTGTCCTACTTCCGTTTCTTCTTCAGCCTTCATTGGCGTACTCACTGAAAAACTGCACCATCGATTACTCTGACGATCCTCTGGATGATGTTTTTGTGGACTGCTCAAGCCGTGAACTTGTTACCGTCCCTGATGACCTCCCCAGACATGTGACCTCAGTAAAACTCTTCCACAATCTGCTTAAAAAGATTCACAGGAAAGATTTTGGCAGCTTGTCAAAGCTGCGAAGTCTGAACCTGCAGGATAATTACATTACTCATGTGGACGATGGATCTTTCATCCATTTGGGTGCATTGACAACTCTTGATATCAGAAGTAACCGTCTCACTAACCTGACTGCGAACCTCTTTCAGGGACTGTCCAACCTCACGGTTCTTGTCCTCAGCACCAACCACATTAAGGTCATTCATACATCAGCCTTTCAGTTTTTGAGCAGCTTACAAACTGTAATGTTAGGATTCAACAACCTCCAACAAATCACTGACATTCAGCCCATTCTCCAGCTACCACATCTACAAGAGCTGAGTATTAGCTATAATTTATTTACGTCCTTTGAGACCAAAGATCTGCAGCTTAGTAAATCCTCAGGGCTTAAAGTGTTGGATGTTTCTTATAATAAACTGAAGAAGTTCAGCATCACCACACCGATCTTTCCTCACCTACAATCCATAGACCTTTCTCGATGTGGTCAAGCTGGTGTCCTGAAGTGGGACATACCAGACAAGAGTTTACTGAGGAACATAACTCACCTGTATCTTGGACACACTTTAATTCCTTATGATGAGATCCAACAAGTCCAGCAGAGTCTGGACTCACTGATGCATCTGAGACTGGGGTACAAGAAATTGATCAACAAAAGACTTTTAGACACATTCTGCAAAATACCAACACTTAGGAAGTTGGATCTGTCTTCGAACAAGGTCGCAAGTAAAAAACTTGTCTCCTGCTCTCAGCTCAGTGAACTTGACTTGTCCGATACTCACATGACTGAACTGCCTAAAGGTTCCATACGTTCAATGAAGAGACTGAGGTCCCTGAACGTGGAGCACAATTTCTACCATAACGTGCCACATGATGTTAGGAGCCTGTCCTCCCTTGAGATTCTGAATCTGAACGACAATCTAATCTCTGAGTTGAGCTGTGATGATTTCATCAACACAACACGACTCATTGAGCTTCATCTAAAAACCAACCGCATTGCCAAACTGGTCAAGTGTGTGTTTGAAAAACTTAATGAGCTGAAGGTTTTAGATCTGAGTCACAACATGCTACAGACATTTGGAAATTCCTTCAAAACAGGCGCATTGAAGCTTGAGTTCTTAGATTTGAGTGAAAACTCTGTACAACATCTTGAAAAAGGGGATTTTCAAGGTTTAATATCCCTAAAATATTTAAATGTGGTTTCAGATGACATTGATAATACGGCCTTTAAGGGACTGAACAACCTGGAGACTCTTGTAATACATGTTCCCCTCAGCTTTAAGTATAACTTCACAGATCTACCAAAGTTGGAAAATCTTATAATCTACTTGAGTAATGTCAGTAGTTTGAAAAGTCTCAATACAAACAGCGTTGAAGCTTTCTTTAATTTAAAGTCATTAAAATCTTTCACAATGATCTGCAGCGGTCACCTCTGTGGCTTCGACTGTGACAAACTAACACAAACGCTCAGGGGCATGAACCATTTAGAGGACTTCACAGCTGACAATATATATAATTCTGCAGCACAAGTCGGCACATTGAGGTTTAACGTCCACCTTAAAAGACTAACAATCAGACAGACTGATCTGTCAGAGCTGGATCCTGAACTGTTTCACCCAATCCCCAATCTGGAGGTCCTTGATTTTTCTAGCTGTAAACTCAAGTCTTTGGATTTTCTGGTGAAGGCTCGCCCACCTGCACTAAGATTCTTAAACCTCAGCAATAATGAGCTCACAGTGATCAATGAGACGGTCTTCCAGTCTCTCCCTGCTCTAACATACCTGGACCTGGACAATAACCCGTTCACCTGTGACTGTTCTAACGCTGGATTTATCCAGTGGGTAATAGGCAACAACCAAACTCAGGTTGTCAACGCCCATCAGTACACCTGTTCCTCTCCTGGTGCTGAACAGGGCAGGAAGTTGCTGGACTTTGACGTCCAGTCCTGTTGGATGGATGTCGGCTTCCTCTGCTTCATTTCCAGCACCTGTCTGGTTGTTCTGACCCTCCTCTCATCCTTCATCTACCACTTTCTAAGATGGCAACTATCCTACGGCTTCTACCTCTTCCTGGCCTTCATCTATGACAGCAGGAAGAAGAAGAAGGGAACTCCTCATCAGTTTGACGCCTTCGTCTCCTACAACGTTCACGACGAGGCCTGGGTTTACAGAGAGATGCTTCCAGTGCTGGAGGAGGAGCAGGGCTGGAGACTCTGTCTGCACCACAGAGACTTCCAACCAGGTAAACCAGTTCTGTCTTTACGTCTGTCTCTTCTTTTCTGCTTGCTGCTTAAAATGAATTGATCCCATATCAACAACATCTTAGCAGCAATCTGCACTAGTATACAACAAATTTCCCACCTTAAAAAAAAACACAAACCCGCTCTCAATAGAAAGATGACAACACTGATGAATACACTGTACTCAGTTTCTGATGGTCCTGGAAATACCTTGAACAGTTAAAAAAGTCAAACAACACTTTCTCAGTAGGCTCAGTTTTCTATGACCTGTTATCATTTAACTCGAACAGTTAACACCACTGGACCTTCGCAACACGTATGAGGTTGAGTTTAAGTCTATAAAAGGAAGACGTGCTGTTATCAGTTCCACAAAGTTATTTTGAGAAGTTTCTCACCCTCAGTCAGAACCAGAGCCGGCCTCCGTTTGTCCATTAATAATAAATGTTTGTATAAATGTGTAAAGATGATAAGTGATCTTTCATTTTAGTGAGGGTTTGGCTAAACACTGTTTAAGGTCTAGCAGCAATAAATGATGCAGCAGTCCTGTCTAAAGAGGTACTTCAGAGGACAACACGTCACGTCTGACATGCATTATTACTGACGTCTAGCTTATTCACTAAGACATGACAATAACTATTCTTCAAATAATCACTGCAGCATTCGGACGTGGTTGTGCACAGCTACTTGAAGCTAAAACAATAAACTCTGAGTACATCTGAACTGAAACTTTGCATTTTGGTGTATTTTATTGAAATTCTGATGTTTGTGTTTGTTAAATTCACCTTTATTTACTTTCCTTACTAAAGACTTTCATGGAGTTAAATTGTTCTCTGTGACTTGCAGATGTTCTGCACAGAATTCTTAGTGGTTTTGGAAACGCTCTATTTTTGTAGCTTATCGTTTTTAGTCTGGAGCCGATTTGTGCAGATTTCTTTCAACTGTATCTAGCTGCCTGATGGAACCAGTGTCAGCTCCAGTAGTTGTGGTAACTCCTGAATGCAGGTGTCAAACAAGAACTCTGTGAACATGGTCTTAAACCTCCAGGCTCCATATTTACTCACATACATACTGTTGTGTTTACAGGTGAACCCATGGAGAACATTACAGACACCATCTACAGCAGCAGGAAGACCATCTGTGTGATAAGTCAGCACTTCCTGCAGAGCGAGTGGTGCTCCAGAGAGATCCAGATGGCCAGGTGGGGGTGCCAGCCTTCATGATCCTTTCTGTATTTTAATGATGGCTACACACAGATAGATTAAACGACCTCCCTGTGGTAACATCTAGCAGTGTGTCCTGCTCTTATGTCACAGTCCTCTCTCTTCTGGTCTGTCCTGGTCCTGGTCTGTCCTGGTCCTGTCTGTCCTGTGTGTTGTTACAGTTTCCATCTGTTTGACGAGCAGAAGGACGTGTTGATCCTCCTGTTTCTGGAGGAGATCCCGGACCAGCAGATGTCTCCGTACTACCGGATGAGGAAGCTGGTGAAGAGACGCACTTACCTGAGCTGGCCTCAGGCTGGACAACACACAGGAGTGTTCTGGCAGAACGTCCGGAGAGCTCTGGAGACAGGAGACGACCCCACCGACAACAACCTGCTGACTGGACCAGCACAGTGCTGAGATATCACTGAAGGTTTGAAGGAGAATTTTACCGTGAACGAGATCCAGATCCTCACCTTCCACAGCGACAGAGTCTTAGTGTCACTAAACATTGTTAGATTGTTGTGATTGATTCTTCTCCACAGTTACAGAAGAAATGCATCACGTCCTTTATCGCTCAGTATATTTTATTTCCTCTGTCTTGTTTGATTAGACAAAATAGATTTCCTACCTTATTACCTGTAAATATAAATTCTGAACTTCCCACTGAAGTCCACAGAGCTGTGTTTGGGACCACAGACCGATTTAATTCATGTGTACTGGTCAAGAGTTTGACATAATCTGTCCCTGTAGTTCTCCTGTTGATTGGCTTTCAAATAAATGGCTCATTAATCTTTATGACCCCACTGATTACACACACTCAGGTGCTAGATACTGTAAATACTGTTTTGTGTGTGTGTGTGTGTGTAATGAAGCATTAGAGAACAAGAGGGCGAATTAAAAAGTGACAGGAGTTCAGCGTTGAAGAAAAATTGCTTTGGATGTGATTGTATTAGAATAGATTTCTCATTTAAACATCAATATTTAATTTTATTAAGTGACTTTTTAAAAACCTTTTTCTGCAGTTTTTAAATCTAACGTCGTTTTATTGAATGTCATGTTTCACATTTATTTCATTACAGTGCAAACATTAGTACAGAAGCAGTGAGACGTCACATGCTCAGCACAGTTACTATCGTATGTACCTTCACCTTTACCCAACGTGAAAAACGTGAAATCCTCGTTTTAATACAACCTTCTGATCTATTAAACCACACAGCTTCAGCTGCTTAGTATAATCACATCTCATACAGATGCAGACATGGCTGTGCTGTAACTGTTTTCTGCTTTTTTCTGCCTCAGACCACACTTACTGTGCAGCATCTGTCAACTGTTCTGAAACCTGATCACTGGGTACTGAACTCTTATACTACAGTGCAGATATTTAATCAATAATAATACTTTAATTACTGAATGTAATGAAACTTAGTCAGTTTGTTACTGAGAGGAGCATAAAGCTGCTATATCTGTAATAATCTGTATCAGCAGGTCCACTGTGTGTTATTGATCAAGGACATGGACCTGGTTCAGAGTAGATGAACAAACAGCCACTCACTGATTAAACCTCTAATGGCCTCTGTCAGTACGTACCACTTTAATATGTGTGCATTGATCTGAGTGTGGTGTGTGTTCCTCACACTTAGTCTAATTAATCACACTCTCATTACAATGAAATCTGCTTTATTAGATGTTCAGAGTCTCTGTAGCTCTCTGCTCCCATGTGTTTTTTTTAGTTCACCTATGTCCGATTATCTGGACCTGACCCTGAATAAGAGACAGTCTGGACAGCTAACCAATCTATCATTGGGTAGACGCAGAGAGACAGACAACCATTCACACCGACAGTCACTGATGAATTTAAGTGCACGTCTTTGGACCGTTACTCTTCAGAGTCAAATCTGAAGATGGAGATGATTTACACGAATAAATATAAAATACAAAACTCCACAAAGACAAAAAACACTCGAATGCTGCATCACTTTTTATGTCATTGTTATTATTTACTGTGATAGACAGAAACATACTTACAGTAGCAAGAAAAAGTATGTGAACCTTTTGGAATTTCATGGTTTTCAGGATTAATATTTCATCAAATGTCATCTGATCTTCATCGAAATCAATACAGAATTAATATATATAATGGTAAATAACTGGTTGACCCCCCCTTGGCAGTAAGGGGTGTCAACGAGTATAAAGCAACATTAATACGCTGATGGATACAAACACAGATACTGGACCAAACATATCTGGGGCTAAATTTACAGAATGTTGCTTCACTGCTTCTATAAATTACACAGGATGAATAACGTGATATTAAGTAGAGAGGATCAAGGTGGAGTCACTCATGAATAATGGAACAGAGACTGTGCTCATATGAATCTACACACTACTGTTATTATTACTGTGCTGAACCACAGCAGAGATTATGGCAACTTATTAATAATGGAGAAGGCTTTATTAACTGTAATAACAATAGTTATGGTCATAATAAAATCATATAGTTTCATTAAGTAATACACACACTTTACACACAATAATGACCATGAGCTATAAAATTCCACCTCAACTCTATTGAAATGGAGTTTGGGAGTCAATAAACCTAAAATCTGCCAAATGTAAAAAGCAGCATCAGTTTGCAGTAAAGAAGATTGGAACATAAAAAGAGAATTAAAGGCTAAATCAAGCTCATAAAGTAAAAGCTGATTAAAACAAAACCACAGAGACAAGTTTCCATCGTCGGCCAAACTCGGAGCTCATCTCTGCCGTCTCCAAACTTTAATGGTCCAAAATGATGCGGTTACCTGGCAACCAATGATCCGATAACAGCTCTTCATTTGGAGACATCAAAAGTCATCGACTGAAACAGGGAGAGCAATCTGCTGCTATTACACCTCATCTGACCTCCATCAGCCCCACACAGTTAACTCTCACAGACGCTGAGTGTCGGTGCCACACAGCGTTACACGACCACGGAGAAACTAGTCAGCACACACGAGAGGAGACGTGTCTGAGTGCAGAGCTTCCCTCTCTGCAAGAGCGTCACTGTTGGACAGGAAGTGTCTTTGTTACGACGTTGTTTTGTGAATGGTTGAAGAAGAACTAACTGGTTCAACTATAATATCTCAGGTCATCAGTGCTTCAGCTGCATTTTGCTGAACGAGCATCTCAAAGTGGTTTTAAGTCGTACTAAACTGTACAAATAGTTTAATAATGTGTAGTAATATCATCTGTCCGTCAACGAAGCAGTTTGAAAAAAGCCACGGTTGAAGAAACGGAATAATTTCTTAGGACAGAGAGAAGATGTCATTTTGTAAATGTAGTGAAATAAAGAGGTCAACATCACATAAAGATCACAGGTACCCGATTCTAAAACATGTCCATGAATAGAAGTGACCTCATTTAGTAAAACACTGATGTTTCACGTCTTGTTGTCACGTTGAAGCACAGATGAGTCCGTCTGTAAATGACCAGCAGAGACCTGAGAACTGGATTCTAGCAGACGTCGTCTGACCGTACGTTAGTTAACGCCCTGAATGATTCTCCATTACAGTTTTTCTCAGTCGCTTTAGTACAATTCTCAGATCAGAATGAAATTCTCAAAACTATTTGTTCAATCTTCACATCATGATGTCACTTGTGCACATCATATAAGCAGTTTCTCACTTCTTTGAACAAGTTGCTTTGGTTCATCCATGCAAATGATTATGTACAATTCTCTGCTCTTTGCTACATTATCAATTGTTTATGTCATGTTGATCAAAATGTATTATATAGTTCACTGTGCAATAGTCTTACTCCTCAAAACACCTAGTCATTAGTTCATCGTATAAGTCATTAATTGCAAAATGGTTGACCAAGTTGTCATAATGTGACAAACATATTTCTATACATCTCCGTTATATGTTTTTTTCTAAACCTGTCCTGAATTGGTAAATTGCTCTCAGGTGACTTGACTTCCTCTAACAAAGGTGCATCTCATTGTCAATCAATGGGCAAGTATATACTGTATATGGCTGAAGCACAACACAATGTTCTATGTCTGACAATGGAAGGACAAGGAATTGGACGGGGTCAACAGCCAGAGAGAAGAAGAAGAGGAAGAGGAGTGAGGCTGCGTGGTGGGGGAGTTAGGGGGCAAAACCGAGGAAGAGGCTGAAGACATGTACGTGTTCCTGATGAGATAAGAGCCACACTTGTAGACCATGTTGTCAACCATGGGCTCACAATGGCTGAGGCTGGTAGAAGGGTGCAGCCAAATGTTGGGAGAACAACTGTGTCCTCAATCATTCAGACCTTTCGTCGAGAGAACAGGTATGTAATCTAAAATATGAACTGTTCTCTAATGCTTCATACAATATTACAGTATTTTTACAATATGCTTTTTGCAATATTCAGTAAGTACTGTAAGTAGGCCTACATTTTATACAGTGACATTTTATCTTCCTGAATTTTGTATTTTGCATTACTGTATATTTTCCACATAGGACTGCAAGACAACTTCACAGGGGCGGCAGAGGGCCCCTTTTCACTGCTCAACAGGAGGAGGCTATTTGCACCATGTTTGTAGAAAACAATGCGATAAGACTAAGGGAGATAAAGAGTACAATTATAGAGGACAACAACATATTTGCAAATATCCAAACAGTCAGCATCTCAACCATTGACAGAGTGCTGAAGGACACCAGATGAAAATGAAGCAGCTTTACACTGTTCCATTTGAAAGAAATGGTGAAAGAGTGAAGGAACTACGCTACCAGTATGTACAGGTAAAACATGCATGGACATGCAGCAACTGTACTGCACAGTAAACACTATGTATATCATACAGCGATAACATTACAGTAAGCGTGTTTTTACACATTACACAAATCTTTACACATTTGCTATGGCTGTAGAAAAGTGATGCAATTTGTGATTTATACATTTGATGTAACTCTATCTTGGCCAAAATGAAAATTCTTGTAATTCATAAAACTCATTTTGTGTCTTCTGTATATAGCGTATGATGGAACTGGAAGCAAGTGAGCAGCCGCACAGCTTCATCTACATGGATGACGCTGGCTTCAACCTAACAAAATGTAGAAGGCGTGGCCGAAATATCATCGGCCACAGGGCTACAGTTGATGTGCCAGGCCAACGGGGCGGGAACATAACCATGGGTCCTGCCATCTGTGACAATGCTGTGCTCACTCATATTCCCATAATAGGTCCATACAACACAGAACATCTAATAACCTTTCTAGAAACTCTCTACAGAGATCTCATCCCTGAAGAATAGAGGGGTCAGAGTGGAGATCACCTGCCAACGTATGTGAGTTTTCATCACTCCAACATCATCAGGCAATGGTTTGCAGCCCACAACAGGATGCGGATGGAGTTCATTTCACCCTACTCTCCATTCCTTAACCCTATTGAGGAATTTTTCTCAGCATGGAGATGGAAAGTTTCTGATCGCCAGCCACATACACAAATGACCCTCCTGGCTGCCATGGATGCAGCGTGTGATGACATCACAGCAGACGCCTGCAGAGGCTGGATAAGACACTCTAAAAGATTCTTTCCACGCTGCATTGCAAGAGAGGATATTTGCTGTGATGTGGATGAGAATTTGTGGCCTAACATACAGGAACGACAAGAGGTGTAGGAAGACCACACCAAATCCTACTGCACTGCCTGTACTGTTGTACAGAATATTGTCCTATCTTTTTTTTCTCTTTGTGTTACTGTTTGCAGTGGGTTTTTTCTATGTTGGTATGACATGGCCTGTCAACAAATTACAATATAAACAATAAAAGTGTAAATGTGAATCTTGTCCAGTCTCTTGCAATCAAACAAAAATGTGTAACTTACATTTTACAATAATTGTCATCAAAACTTTAGCCCTAGTTTACATCAGAACCTCCCTCTAAAGTACAGTTATATTGACAACTTGACTAAGTAATTGACTGTCTTGTTCGTAGACAATGACACAAGGACTTGAAATTCTGATGGCACTGACATGTTCAATGACATAAAGACTTAGTTTTGAGAGATGAACTAAAGATTTTGAGCAAGTTACAGGCTTTTGCAAGAAATCCATAGTGTTTTGCTGTTTGTACAAATTGTTTTGAGAAATGCACACACATATTTGCAAACTTCAATTCTGATCTGAGAATTGTACTAAAGCAACTGAGAAAAACTGTAACATCACTGAGCAGCTGTCAGTCATTTGCTCACCCCCCCACCCCCTCCCTGTCCCAGACTAAATTTAATTGAACCCAGTCAGACAGATATTGACTCCATTTAAACCTCCGTCTGCTGTTAATCCCTCTTTTCTGTCATTTTCTATCTTCACTACACACAAACACTCTCTCTCTCTCTCTCTCTCTCTGACACAGTCGGATGCTCTCTCACCCTGGATTTCCTGCATGTCCTCGGTTATCTCGTCTCATTGAGGAGCACATTTCAGCCTCCCCACCCTGTCAGCAGTCTGCCCCCAGTCTGCTGACACTAATAAAATTGTTTCCTGTTAAATCCTCTCAGTGACTCTGTCAGAGAAACCAGAGGAGCTGCTGCTGCTGCTCATCAGTTTTTAACGAGGTGATTTCTCACTCACACTGATTCACCTGCAGGAGGCGCTCAGGTCACCGTCCCCTGCTGCTTCCTGTGGAAAGGCTGAACTGTAACATACCTCTTCTTTACAGCTTCACAGGTCAATTAACAAATAATAAAGACACAAAGAACTCCGACTGATTTTCTCACCCACGCTTGATTGGAACAAAATCGAAGACACATGACCCGATGACATCACTCCCCCAGTCGACCAATCATCCAGCGGAGTGAAGAGGCTGTACAAAGACTGAAGACTTTAATCAAATAGAATAAACAGAATTAAATAGGAACTTTGTGAGTGTGTTTGAAGTTTTGCTGACTCAGTCCTGAGCTGAGAAACCTGCTCTCTCTCCTTGTTTTTCAGGTACTGACCTCCTGTCGTTTCATCACTTCCTCCTCTTGCTTGGTCTCTCCTCGGCTGTCCTCCCTCCACCTCTCATTTCATTTCTTATTCATCTGGATTCTGCTTTTGATTCTGGTCCGGTTTGACTCCATCCGCCAGCCAGACGGACGGCGGAGGCCAGAGGGAGTTCACAGAGAGAGACGGGGCCAAGAGAGCAAGTGCACTGTGGTTTAAACTGAGGACGGAGGAGGAAAGAGAGAAGGAGAAAACGCCTCACGCACACACTCAATGGAAAAGCCTGTGCTGTTCACATTCACTTAAACAGATACGTTTACTTCAAAATTAGGCTTCAGCAGTTGGGTTTGTTCGATCAATTAGAGTTAAAGTCAGAAAGTAAAAGTCTTTTTAATAGGATAAGAAAGAAAAGTCACACAAAGACACACACAGAGGGAGGACGGTGGATTTCTGCACCACAGGTACTCAACCCGGTGCAGGACTCGAGTCGAGTTTCTCTGTTTAAATGGGTTTAGATGTGAGTTTTGTACATTTGGTCTCATAAGTGTGACGTGAAAACGGTCTTGTGAGTGTGTTTGTGTTTGTGCCCGGCGGCTTCCCTAGGCCAGAAAAACACTTCCATTAAGAGGAGTCAGTCAGGCGGGATGGAGAGGAGAGACGGCTGGAGGGAGGACGAGGAGAGGAAGGAGAGAGAAGACGAGGTGAAAGACAAACAACCAAAAAATAAAAAAGAGACCAGAGGAGGGGAACGGTTTTCTCTCCTGTGTGTCTGCAGGCGGTGAAACATTATCTTAAACTGAGGACTGGGATTCACTTTCCAACCTCCACCCTCACCGATCTGCTGCCCCACCCACCGTCGCTGCCACCTGAGCGGATTATTTAAAACACATCCTGAGGCTCTGAACATGTTTTACATCAATACTCAAACACAAGCTTTTAAACATGTTTAACACGTGTTAGAGCTGAATATGTCACAGACACCATGCTCAACACAACAACATAACAACAACAACAACAACAACAACAACAACAACAACAACAACAACAACAACAACAACAATAATAACAATAATAATAATTGTTTAAAGTACACTGAGCCTCACAATCTGATCCAAAAACCGGATCTCTCTGCAGAACCAAACATGCTCCGGCTGGTTTTTAAATTCCTCTGAATTCCAAGTTTTTCTTTCAGAACGATGTATGAAATAGAAAAGTAAATGACTCTGGAGGATAAAGTGAAAGCCTGGAGCGCTGACTGAGGGAAGAGAGGACAGCAGCGTCTCCTCCCACAGATTTCACTGTTTAAAACTCCCACTGTCCTATTTTACCATCTATCTTAACTCTCTTAAGGTAAATGTTATTATAATAGATAATTTATTCAACTCTGAGTCAGCTTGTGAAAACACTCAGCAGCTGCTGTGTCCCTGTCACTGCCCTGGAGACAGCTGGGACACTGCTACCTGTGAACACACTAAATGTTGGGTTGGTGTTCAGTGGTAGAGGTGAGGACCACAGTGTTTCCCTGCACTCAGATTAGCTTGCACTCATCCTGTTTCTCCTGTGTTTCCTCTAGTTTTGCTGGTGGGAAGCTGAAAGAAGCTGGTTTATCCACACTGAGACAATCTGATGAAAATCCTCCAGCTGGAAATTTAAAACTGCAGTGGAGGCAGAAATGAAAAGCTCATCGCCAACCAGCAAACAGGCCGTTTGGTGTTTGCCGGACAGATGGACCAGACGTCTTTCCATCAAAGCTGCTTTTATGTGGTCAGCATGAACAAGCTTCAAAGCTCCATCGCTGTCGATACGAGTGGGTACATTTCTGTCCATTAGACTGAGATCTGTCTTCTCTCTGGTCTTTTCTGAAAACTTCTTGAAACAACAAGTTGTTTTTGTTTTTTACTTTTCAGACCGATGGTTAGTTTACAGCCACTTCAAGTTTCATGGAACATTTTCACATTGAGCTTGTTGGACCGGGACCTTTAGACTTGTCCATTTGGTTGTATGACCTGAGCTGCACGTGATTTAACACAGAACCACATCTCAAGCATTAGAAGGTAAAAATGTTTCTCTGTGTGGGACTAGTGGCACTCAGTGTAGAGATTCATCTGGTGGATGTAGGACTTCAGCTGTAACGAGGCAGAAACCAAACGAGAAAGAAAAATGTCTGATGGCATTAAATTCATTACAGGTGAGGAAGGAACTAGATGATGCTTCATGATGCTTCATCTCGTACGATGTTGTAATGACATTAAAGTTTATCTTTATTTCTTTATGATGTTTCATGATGCTCTGCCTGTGTCTGTTTGCTTCCCCTGTTAGTAAAGGTGAGCTGTTTAAACGGCCTGGTTTAAACCCGAGTTTCACTCCTGCCAGTTGATCAGGTCAAATCTTTAATACACAGTAAATGAGCAACATTCAAACTGGGAGACAGGCAGAAACAGACAGACTGATGTTTTCCCGTCGAACTGATTGTATTTAGCTGGCTGATGACTGAGCTGTGTGTTTGTCCCCCTCTGACACGTCGCTGCGTTTTTTAACTGTGATAACTCAGTTATTGTTTTTCAGTGGTGTATCTGCTGCCGTCTGCAGCACAGAGGACAGATGAGATTAGAACCCACAGAAACTCCTCCACCGCAGGCGGGATGTTCTCATCCGAGGGGAGAAACAAAATAATTATTGGGCAGAGTCACTTTTTTCTGTCTCTTGTTGAATCTAATGCACAGAGTGGAGTTTGACAGTAGTGGACGTTTATCAGCTCGATGAAGATTCATTCAATCTTCATCTCACCTCACTTCGTCTGATCGTCTTTGTATCAAAGGGTGAATGAGAAGCTCCTTTGTCCAACACTTTGGTCAAACACTGTATGACAGCAGACCATTTGAATCTATAGAGTCATAAAGCTGTACATTCTGAATCTTCTCCCACTACTGATTCTTAGGAACAGTGGACATGTTAGAATGAGGCGATGTGCACATTTGTGTCTCTCAGCGTGAGTTTAGCCATGAAATGGACTCTTCCTCTGTTCGAGGTGACTGCTGCAGGGCTTGGCAGAGAAACCAGGAGCCGGTGCCAGTCATCTGCAGAGATTTCTGACACTAAATATCCTTTATTCTGTGAGTCCAGCAGGAGTGAGTGGGTGAGCTGCTGTCAGAGCTGCTGGGGAACAGCAGCAGGAGCTGGACGACACACAGAGGACGTGAGTGGTTTTCTAATGGAACAACATTTAGAAATGATCATCATCAACTTTTAGTGGCGGTGAAATAAATAAGATTTGTGTTGAGTGTCATAAAACAGCAGCGGATGATGTTTTACTACTTTATTCAGTCACGTCGGCCGTCGTCTGTGGATCTCTGCCCTCAGACACAGCGTGATTGATGCTGAGAGAGCAGCAGCAGGTAAGTGATGACTGACTGCATCGTTGTGACAGCTGGAGTCCCATCACATCTGAAACAGGAAGTGTCTGGAAGCTCCGGGTAACTTCCACTGAGACAAGATACTGAGCAACAGACACTGGAAAATGTTTTAATGGGACATAAACACAGAAACACAGCTGGTTCAACAGGAATCAGCTGAGAAGAAACATTTATTTATTTATTATTATCATTTACAGGCCACATGTCGAACACAGACCCCCCCCCCATAGTACCTTAATTATTATCTGTGTACTTTCTCTCTTTCTTTCTGTGTATTTCATCATTAACATCAGTGAATTCACTGTAACATGTTTCATGTCACTAATGTTTTTCTGCAGCAGCAGGTCTTCATCTTTATTAAACACATGGTACAACTTAAAATGTGAAAGATTCTTTAAACACGATCAGCAGGTCTGATCTTATCTTTAGTATGATTTATAAGATAAATTACTTACTGATGTGTTTCTGTGAAATTTACAGAATCCATGTTTATCAGTGTGTGAATGAACGTGTGTGTATATGAGTGTGTGTGTGTGTAAACTGTGCAGTGTCGGCATTAACTCTGACTTCTACCTTCACCTTTGCTGTGAGGTCTGTAAGATGTTGTTGAATTTCCTGGTCAGTCAAGATCAGTTTAAAGCTTCATGTTCTCACTTTAAAGAAAATATATGAAGTAAAAAAGTAAATTAAACAACGTCTGCTCCCAGACGCTGCAGAGATATTTTCTTTTAAGGTTTTTGCCTTAATGTTCTATCCAGTCAGAGAATTCCAGTTATTCTTTTCTTATTGATTATAAATTCAGTGTCGCTGTCAACCTGCTCGTGTTTTGGCAAATACGCTGATTAACAACGTTTTTTACAAGACTGGGTTGGAAATGAGTGACGACAGTCTTCAACAACAAAGAGTGAAGTTGGAGGAGCGTCGGTGAGTTTTTGTGGTATTAACGTGTCTTTTATCTCCTAAATGTATGTGGAACTGTAAATAACTGATGAGCACATGTTGCCTAGGAACAGAGTGAAAAGCAGCACAGAGCTGCTTCAGTGTGATCGCCGCCCGAGGACGAGTTGGATTGTTTATTTATGACTAAATATTAGTTCAGGTTCAGCTCAGGTGTGTCAGGGTTTAGATTTTTATAACAACTGTTGTTCTGCAGAAAGGTGAACACACACACACACACACACACACACACACACACACACACACACACACACACACACACACACACACACACACTGATCACAAGCTCACTCATGAATAACAGTGACTCATGTTTTGGTCCCTGAGGGCGATCAATTTAATCTGCTCTCATGGTGGGTGGAGTGTGTGTGTGTGTGTGTGTGTGTGTGTTTGCAGGTTGGCTGCTGTTGAAGAGCAGTTCTCCAGCTCTGAGTCACTGCTGCAGGGATGTTACACCACTGAAACTACAGCTATGTGTATGTGTGTGTGTGAGTGTGTGTGTGTGAGTGAGTGTGTGTGTGTGAGTGAGTGTGTGTGTGTGTGTGTGTGTGTGTGTGTGTGTTAAAGTACCACAAAGCTTTGCTGCTGCTCTGACTTTTACTCTCTAAGAGCTTTTTCTAGAACAAAAATGTGATCATGAATTTTGGAAACACAAAAACCTTTTTCCTTCCTTCCTCCTGAATTATTGATAAAAACATGAATTTTCCAACTGCAGCATTCTGCACACACACACACACACACACACACACACACACACACACACACACACACACACATCTCCTTCCTGTCTGTTCTGTATAATGCTGACGATCCAACAACCAGAGCTCTTTGTGCGTTTGCTGGATTTCTTTTGTCGTGTCAGCGTTTTAATGTGAAAATCCACTTTGTTGAAGCAGCTTGAAGAAATTTCCAAGTCTCCTAACAAGTACATTTGTATACAATTAAACTGCAAACACAAATGTTTTTGAAAGCAATACAATTGGAGCCAGATTTTCATACACTTAAGTTACAATACATATGGTATCATTTTATAATTGTCAGACACAAGTTGAAACAAAACACGGTTCAATGGAAACATATGGAGAAACAGGGCAACAGATAACTAGGCACAGAAAAGAAGACACTAAAGGACCAAGGTACAAAGAACGGAATCTGAAGGCGAAGGAAAGTCCAAAAACACGAGGCAGTAATCCACAAAGGGCAAAACAGAGACGAGGTCGGGGAGCAAACGAGGGTCGAAAGGAAAAATCAAGAGACATGGAACTAGGCTAAAGTGGCTTGAACGCAGTATAGAAACCAACAATCTGGAAGGAGAAGGTGAAGGTGGAGAGTGAAGTCAGAGGACCAGGTGACATCAATGAAGGAGATAGTGACAGAGAGGTGAGCACAGGGCTCGGAGAGGACGACAGGAAGTCAAAATAAAAGCATGGAAACAGGAAGTGACAACAGTCACTGATTGAATCAGTGTCACAGCAGCATCACAACCAGAGAACAACTGACTGGAAACCTTTTCAGTTGTACCTGCGACTCAGTGTGAGAGCAGAGAGTCATGTTTTTATTGGTTCACAGACTGTAAGAAACACATTTATGGAACATGTCAACAAGATAATCAGAATCCACTGATACAAACCAAGGACCAGTAGAATCAGCCGTACCTTCTGCACTTTAATTCAAACCACTCACCGTCATATATTTGTTAAAGGCACATTTACATGAGTGGTTGTGACAGAGTGAATGTACATGTTCCTCGTTAGGGTTAGGCTGTGTTATTTCATTATTGTGAATTTGTGACGTCACCATTTGTTGACCATCATATGTTCAAAGGCGTCTGTTGTATGGCTGTGGATTAATTTTGTCAGTGTTGTAAAGTGTCAGTGTTGAAGAATAAAAGCTTCAGTAAAGTGTTTGATCTCATTGAGTCGATGCTTCTCAGCCTTTCTACTTCCTGTCTGAACCGCAGCAGCTCTGCCTGATCGCACCCAGACAGTTTTTAAATCATTTCTTTTTCATCCTAAAAGTGGCTGAAGTGCAGTTCACATCAAACGGTCTGCGTCATACTGTCAGCACAGGTATGTTGCACACAACAATCTATCTGCATCATCTCTGTGAACTTCGAGGTATCAAAGTAAGAAGCAGCGCTCTGAAGACTGAGAACACATGAACACCATCATCAACAAAAACAAGTCTCTGCATGGTGCTGAAAGCAGCTCACAGCAGCACACTGTGATTGGTTAGAAGGATATTAGATAGAAGAGTTCATCTCCCAGGATGAGCTGTGGAAAAGGACGTCATGGTTCCAAATCAGCAGCAGAAAATGGACCATTGGACCATTTGAAGCTGTTTTCTCCACCTGCAGAGGGCGCTGCTGAGTCTGATGTAAAACACATTCACAGGTAGAGGAGTAGCTGTGTGTGTGTGTGTGTGTGTGTGTGTGTGTGTGTGTGTGTGTGTGTTCTTGATGTATGTTTGTATTATTTCACAAGCTGACACTGTCCCCACAACAACAGAAAACCCCTCCCACAGTAAACAAATGGTGTGTATCTTAAGCCACACACACTTCCTGCTGAGTCTGTATCGTATCAAACGTATTAAGATCAGTCAACCAGATGCTCATCTAGCAACACACACACACAGGTGCAGGCAGAATAAATGTCTCTCATTGGCCGTGTCCTTCTGCCTCTGGAGGGAAAAAAGGATGAAGATGAGATGTGGAATCAGCGATGGAGGCTGGATGAATGGATCAGGTTCTATTAGTCACTGAGCTCGAGGGAGTTCTGAAGGAGAAAAACCCAAACGCTCCTATTTGACTGTGGTCTGAGTATCAAATCAAACTCTAACACTGAGCAGCTGATGTTAATGATTCTGTTTCAACGCAGCAGATTATTTCTGTGTTACAGTGGTTCGGTTTAGGAAACACAACGCTTTGGTCACGGTTAGAGAAAGATTGTGAACTATGTTGTGTGTGAAGTTTCTCTATTTAACTAGAACACATTCTTTCTCTAACCTCAACCAAGTGCTGCAGGAGTCTAACGGCCTCTGACCATGAAATTATAAAAATAGTGCTGTAGTCAATAAAAGTACATTCAGTTCCAGTTGTATAGAAATTCCACGTTGTGTTGTTTGTAATCCGATCTGTACCCAGTGAGCTGTCTATTTTTGCACAGCTCCTCCTTCATATGAGTGTTCGAGAGATACGAGGCCTCTTATCTTGTTGCACTTGATTATGTTATACACCTCATCAGGCCTGATTGGAACAGGGGCTCTAAAACATCCGTCCTATTTTGAAGTGCTGATTTCGGTCTTTGAGAATTCATCACCAGTCGTTTAATCTATGCTGAGATTGTTGATTTGTGTCCATGCAGGTGGTTTAGGTTTGATGTTCATTGCTGTCTCTGAGATTTGTCCCTTCCTCCCAGTTTAATGAAGGTGAATTCAGTTTCCACTGCTCACACGTTCAGAAACCGTGTCCCTGTTACTCTGCATAATGCACACCACATGCTGATTTTCAGAGGGTTTAGTCGTTTCAGAGTCTGTCATCCCTTCATCCCCCTCAGCCCTCCTCTCTCTCTGGGTGGCAGCCGCTCCCAGAGGCTCCGTCCCTCCACACTCGACATGCAAACTGAATACACAGATTCTCCCCTTTGTTTGGAAAAGAGAGAGAGCGAGGACGCTCTGAGAAACAATATAGCTTGAAGGACAACGGGAGCTTATTACACACACACACACACACACACACACACACACACACACACACACACACACACACACACACACACACACACACTCGCTGTGCCTCACCCTCTAACGGCTCATAAATGATTTATGTAATATTTCTGTGTGAACTCTCAGCTCTCTCTCTGCAGTAATAATATTGAAGGACGCTATTGTTTCGATTATTAACCGTCTCCTGCTGAGCTTCTCTCTAACTGTGACGTGTGCAGACTGTTGGGAGGTGGGAACAGTCCAAAGTGAATTCTCCTCTCATTTGATTTCAGATTGGATTTCTGGGGTTTCTGCCTGTTCAGATTCAGCTATTAGCTGAGGTTTAGCTGTTATTAGCTAAAATAACTGTTGACAGTTGTTACAACTATTTTATTATTAATACTGTAGAAGAAAAGTTTAGTCAGTGACATAACAGAAAATGGGTTTGTGAAAAAGATCTTTAGAGTATATCTATTTTTAATGAACCACTCATGTTACCAGCAAATGTTAGTTTATCTTTCAACATCAGGAGCGTCTGGACACGTCGAGACTTATTTCACTGCATTCTGACATTTTATACGCTGAACAAGTGACGTACAGAAAATTATTGTCAAATGTTTTGACGATAAAACAATTGTATTGTGCAGAACGGCCGTGGTCCTTGGAGGACTGTGGTGCTGGATCAGTGTCCCACAAAACAAAGAACACCAACCAGCAGCTGGACAGGGTTCAGCATCTCTGGTCCTAAACCTTAATATATCACACATCACATGATTGAATCTTTTCACTGTGAGCATCAGTTTAGGAAACTTGACCCAGCTTGGTCCCTTCAGTCCAGGTCAGATTTATCACCTGAGTTCAGATCTCACCTGGTCTCAAACTCTGTTACTTTCTATTAGTTTCTTAAAACTGTTCAGGAGCAGGATTTAGTTCAATGTATGTTTCTTTGCTTGGTGGTTTGCTTAAGAACACACAGCAGGATTTCTCTTCACTGTTCAATCTCTATAGCCTCAGGTCAGCAGTGGGTTGGACCAAATCAAGGGACGCACCAAAGCAAAGGCTGCTGGGAAGTTTATGGAAATTGCTGCCGTGTGGGAGGAATGAGGAGTAAAGCATTCAGACAAACGTCAGCTCACACAGAGACAAACAGAGGTTTAATGATGTGAAACACAAAAACAGACCTGGTGGATGTAATTTGTGGAGGACCACAGATGTATGTTACTGGAGATGATTCGTCAGTGTCCCACCCCCCAGTTATCACCATTTCCTGGAAGTCGTCACTGAGATGATTGTTCTGAACTTTTATACATAAAACAACTTAAACTCTTTAGAAATCAAAGGTAAAATATGATTTTCTCTGCTGTAAGTCTTCAGTTTGAATGAATATTTCAAAAATATGAAATACAAACAGTAAAATACTGGCGAGAAACACAAAGTGTTCATCTGTTAAAAGTTTACATGTATTTATTACAGGAAGATCCCATTAGAATAAAAACCATCATCTGTACGTGACTGGACAGAAAACTCCGATATTAAAAGCTTTTATTTTGATAAATGAATGTTTTTGTGTGTCTCAGTCTGTGGTCTTTAAGTGCTATCAGACAGTCCCAGGAGCCTCCTCTGATGCACTTGCTCTATATATACTATGTATACGCTGCACATGTATAATGTGTCCTAAGTGTCTTAAGTGCTCTCAGTCTCCTGAGCTTCATACTTTTATATTAGAGCTCTGATGTCGTGTTCAGCTGTATTTGGAAAGACGTCTTTAGACTGCTCCTAATATATATTCTGTCCCAGCACTCTACCTTTTCACTTTAAGGTCCAGGGGAGTATACATGATGCCGTGTATATGTTTAGGACCAGAATCAGACTGAAGCTAGAGGTAACTTCACAGTTTCAGTCAACCGTCCGCCTCTGACTGCTCGGTCTGGTCGTGCTATGACATGCTCATGACACATGCACGTGTCCAAAACCGTTGCTAATAAAAGCACATGGTACACGTTTAGAGGACAGCGTGGTCGTTTGATCGATGTTGTCAGAAGGAAATACTTGTTTCTGAGAAGATTATTAGACATAAACTAGCAGGAGTCTCGAGAGGAGCTGCTACGAATGGGCAGCAGAACAGCAGGTGAGGAGAATAGTTCCCATCTTGTATAAAACGTCTCTGTGTCCACTGAAAATGAAGGTTTACATCACTGGAACAGAGAAGATGAAGATATTATTATGTCTATTAGGATAAAACTGACAGTAACTGAACTAGTCAATAGGAGTTTCTAAAGGGAAAAGTAAAAACAACCTGTGCTGCAGTTTAAAACTTTCATCTTAAGATCTACAGGTCACTGCGACTTCCACTTCAGACCTTCACCAACCTTCGTTTCTCTGCAAAGGTCTCCGCGTGTTTCTCCTCCATACTAATGTGCTTCTTCCCGTCTGCAGCTGATTCTTTCATTACTCACGCTCCGCTGTCGTGTCGCCGCTGCAGACTTTCACTTCCTTGTGAGAAGACAGATCGCGTCCACTCCGTCATGCTGCTGACCTTTCTGTGATGTATGGGGTCATCTGATCTGCTGCTCTGTCGTTTACCAGATTTATGAGGCCGTCTGATGTAAAACATTGTGACCTATGCAGGAGATGGAGGTCTTGGATTTTTTGGGAACTTGCTCGACAGGTTAATTTATGGTTTTAATGCTATTTAATAATATTTAATACTATACAGCTCCTATTTAATATAACAGTATCATAACATAAATCTAACCAGACCTTAACTAAGAAGAACTAGCCTGATGGTTGAAGGTCAGCAACAACCAACCAGCCAAACAGAAATGAAGGTAGGGAAGGTAAGAAGAACTGGGTGAGTTGTAATGAGCAGGTAACAACTGTCTGGACGAGAACACGGTCACATAGAACTGACAAAAAGTAGGTAGGTGGGAGTAACCACACTAATAAACCTGGAACAATCATAAGTAGCCAGGAAGAAGTCAACAGGCCAGCAGTGATTTCCAGAAGTGAACTGAACTGAAATGAACTAACTAATAAATAAAAAACACCCAGATGCTTAAAGTAATTATCACAGGAGCCGATGAACTAACAGTTGTAACAGGAGACAGAATCCAGTTTCCTGCTTGTTTGTTTGGTTGGTACTCGGCTCCCGGTCTCTGTCTCTCCCACACGGTGTGTCCCCCACATTTGAATTAAGTTCAATCTGTTTCAGTTGCAACAAATTTAAATCAGTTAAAACAAAAACTCTCAGCCACAGCATGTTTCTCCATCTCCTCCATCTCCTGCTCATTTTCTCCATCATGAGTGATTCATTTGAATGTTAGAGGTTGCTGCTGGATGTTAGTCTGAACCAACACAATTATCCAGTAGGATTCAGCTCTTTGTGTCTCAGTCTGCAGCTGCAGGACGAGAGTTTCCTCCTACAGCTTCAAGTAAACACCTGTAAACACTGAACCTGCTTCTCAATCCACCACGATTACACGGCTGTTAAATCTGACGTGGATATTATTTGACCGGCTGACAGGATGACCTACAGGAAACAGTCCTGGTCATAAAATACGAACACTAATGACAAACAACTGATTCTCAGTCAAACGGTTTCTGTTGTTCTGGTCCACAGTGAAATCTGAGTTTAAATTTACAGTCATGTTGTTTTTTGATCTATAATTTTATTTCTAATGTTCATGAATCAGCAGTAAAAACAATAAACCAGAGAAGAACCTTTAAGAGCGTCGGTCTCATTTCCATGATTTACCATCAATAGATGTAGGAACATCTCAACACTTCCTTTGTATCCACACTGCGGCTGCTCATTTTTATTTACTGTGAGTTTCCCAACATTCTGCACAGTTGTGGTAGTTTAAGATTAATTTATCACATTTATCTGGAATCGTCTTCACTCACACACAAACGAAGCACTTCACAGACTGCTGATTAGAAAATAACAAGACAACCATGAACAAAGCGCCTCAAACTGTGTTTAACCTTAAGATCATATTTACTTTATTTTGCAGTGATTTAAATTTCTTCTTTGTGTCTGTATGCACACTTCCCTCCTGGCCGGCCGTGCTCCACCTCCACCACCTGTTCGTGAGCGGCCACACTGCTCATTAAGCTCAGGCTTGTGACTTTCCAGCAGTTGTTTTTGCCTGTCTGCTGGTCACCTGGTTTTATTTGACTTTCTGGCCCTCGTCACAACCCCCTGTGCTCTTTGAGTCATCTTCTTGTTGCCTTCTCTGCCCCATTGCTGCCTTCCAGTCATTTGTCTGCTTAGCTCTCTAATGAAAATGTTAGTGTTGTCACTTATTCTGAATCCCGACACTGAGCCACGTACGTGGTGTTCGAATGGATTCATTTCCACTCTCACTGTAAAACCCCATTTTTTTACATTTCAGTTCTGTGCTTACATTGTTCTAATGATGTTGAGATGAGTCCGATTCTAAGATCACCGTCTGTAATCTGATAAAAAATAAACAGGAAACTAAACAAGAAAAGACGTCATCAATCAATCTGCATGTGATTATTCTTTCCTCATCTCCTCAGGCCTCTTGTCCATGTTCGGTGTGGTGCTTACTAAGAAATCCACCGGCACCGTGATGATACAGCTCCATTTAAACACGAATGACCACCGTATCTTTATTCTGTAAAACCACTTTCAGGAATTTCAGGAAGAATGAGCACACTGTGACAGAGTCTGTGTGAGTCCAGCATCACAACATGATGATGAGACATGTGTCCTTGTCAGGTAACTGTAGAGTCCTTCCTGTGTGAATCGTCAGACCTCGTCCTGTGAAAGCGGCAGCAGCACAGAGTGCCCCCTCCTCTTGGTTCAGGTGAGGACGAGACGTGTTCTTTTCAATCATTTCCTCCAGGGAACTCATCAGTACCATTCAAATCTGTGAGCAGACTTCTGCATTTCCATCCCGACTCTCATAAAGGACATTTGATTAGCTGCGGCTTCTCTCCAAATCTACAGAATGAGGCTCAGGTGTTCAGAGAAGAACATGAAGCCTTTAATCTGCTGCGCTGATAAATTTGCAGAAATCTGGATTGAGGATGAATCACCACTTCACACACTTCACTGTTTGTGTTCAGAAATGAGCACTGAACTGCAGTGAAGTCATCATTTCAAACATTCGTATAACATGTTCAGTCAAATGACAACTGGGCCACGACAGGAACGAAGGACGAAATGAGTGAAAGAAACTGAATTCTGTATTTGAATTTCTACAAGTCAGTCATGTTGTCTTCCTGTTGAATATAACTGTTGATCATCAACAGTTATATTCAGCATCACATCTAGATTTTTGACGCTCTGGAAAAACAAACGACGCGTGCATGATTGAGACGTGGAGTCTAACAAAGGCTGCACAAAGCAAACAAAGATGAGAGGGAGAGGAGAGAGCTCCTCAGCCTGAGGAAGGGCAGGGATTTACAGCAGCAGCAAGCTGACTGGCTCTGCGTCCTGCAACCCTCTGAATAACAGGAAAAAAGAGGCACATAACAAGTAAAGGAGCCAGAGGACCGTCAGACACCGACAAATACTAACACAACCCATAACCATCCACCCAGATCCATGACACAGCAGTCTGCTGTTTCTGTGCTGTGATTGTAAGGTTAGCACCAGAGCTAACAACCTTGGAGTAATGTGTGATCAGTCCTGAGTTGGAGGAACAGGTGTTTTCCTGTTCTTCCAATTCTGCCAACGCAGCATAAGTGCAGCAAAACTCTAACATGTTCATGCAGGACGCCTGCCAGGTGGAGGGAACGGTCTTCCTCCTGGTTCTTCATCAGTACAGTAGAGTGTTGCTCTCTGTTCACTGTGGAGGTTTTATGGAGGCCACCACCCAGAGTGACCCAGAGTTCATCCAGACACTGAAACCAGGCTCCCAATGTGCTGACTGTCCTCTAGAGAGAGCTGGCACTAAGCAGGTAGTGTCCAGTTTAAATTGTCCTGTTGAAATAAAATAGGAAATGAAATGATTTTCCACCTTGTGTGAATCTGCAGCTCAGACACGACTCAGCTTTACTGTCAGTGCTGATGTGAGCTGCGTTCCACTGGACGACAGTGATTGTTTGCAGCATATTGTGATGATGATGATGATGATGATGATCAGCCACAACACTGAGTGTACCGTCAGTACAACCTATCACATTATTCCTGCCTAACATCATATTTCATTTTAAGTATTGCCATTACCTTCAATCTCAGACTGATTTAAACAGTAACCTGTAATGTGATGTGTCGCCAGGGAATGAGAAGACTTTTCTCACTGCTCTACAAACCATTGCTTTTCCAATATGTTCTGCATGACTGGTGTTATATAAAAACTCCCTCTGGCAAAAAAGAGCAATGCAAATAATGTTTTGAACCGAGAGCATGTCCATAGTGTGATATTTGAAATGAAAGGACAGATTGTGATGTTCAAATACATGATGGCCTGTGAAGAAAAATGATAATGTTCCAAGAGTAAGGCCCCAAGGAACGTTACCACATCTGATCATCATCCTCTGATGTAAAGCTATGTGAATTAATCACGCTTCAGTATCAGTATAATCAATGAAAGGACACCACATGTCCGACAGTTGCTGCCTCAGGCTCTGCAGGAGTCTTCAGTTTCATCAGCAGCAGCTTAGATTCACTGTGTGTTAACAAACACAGCTTTCAATAATCAGCCCCACCACTTTAATGTTGATGTTTCCTATGACTTAATAGAACTGATTGATCCGGATCGGTTCGTGGTCCACAATGACTCTTTGTTTTGAAAGATCTGGTTCCATCAGCGCTTGCTGCTGAGGAAGCTTGAGTGAAGGAATCTGAACCTCCAACTGCAGTTAAATAATCCAAATAGTTCAATATCAGGCAAACAAACACAAAGAGGCTGAGAGGGCAGGAGGGGGAGAAGAGGAGGACATGTTAAAGGACGGAGGCAGGAAGCACTGAGGAAAAGTAAATGGGCTTTTATTGATCAGCTGCAACAAACAGTAGACGATCACTGAACTGTGAGGTTATTACACAGTTACAGGCCTCACATGATCTTTTTAAATAATGAGAAATACACAGAACAAGGGAAAAATAGCTTCCTGTTATTGACCAGAAACTTTCTAAGATGGACAATTATTTAAAACAAAGTCAGCTGATGTGCAACAAACCTCAAACAGCACTAAATCACTCCTCTCATTCCTGGCTGTGTCTTTATTTTGTGGCCTCTGGTCCCGACCTCCAGGACAGGTTAGCTGTCACCGTTGTGACCCAATAGAAACTGAAGTTTCATGAAAAGTTAACTTCCGCCAGATTCTTGGAGCTTTAATAAAATAAACCAATAAAAACTAAACTCAGAAAATACAGAAATATTCAAATTCTAACATTCTAACAAAATTTCTACCTTTGCTGTCCACAATGAATGCCAAAGATATACACAAATACTAAATATATATAATAATACTAAATATATATATATATATATATATATATATATATATATATATATATATATATATATATTAAAGTATATATATATATATATATATTTATATTTAAAGTATATATATATATATATATATATATATATTTAAAGTATATATATATATATATATATATATTTAAAGTATATATATATATATATATATATATATATATATATATATATATATATATATATATTTAAAGTATATAAATTATGTACAACTGCATGCACAAGGTTACAGCAGATACCACGGTAAACAGCATTATCATCTAGTTTAGTCTAATGGCTGAGAGGGAAAAGTTCCTCCGTCCGGAAGTCCTGCATTTCACACTCCTGTCCCCTTTGACCTTTGGCCGTGACCTGGAATATGACGGCAGGGCCACAAACTCAAACACAAAAATAAAAGAAGTGAAACACGTGTCCCAATTATGTACCAACCAGGTTTTAACCACCAACTCTTCAGTATCTCCACAACAAAATTGGAAGACGTCTCCAGAATCCAAACGACACTGTCCTGGCAGAATAATCATTTGATTCCACCATATGATCAAAGTCTGTAGCGACATAAAAACCTCTGGCAGCAGACTCTTCACTCAATATACACATTAATGAAAACCTTGAGGTATTTTACCATAGGAGGAAACTTTAGTAATACATCTGGTTACAACTGGTTCAGTCCAAAGGTTGCAAATGTTTTCAGATTCTAAAATGAATTCTAAAAATGCGTATAAGTGAGTGTGTGTGTTCTGTTGAATTAAATGTATTAAGAGCTGTCAGTACTGATCCTGAGGAGAAAAGAAGACTGATAAAAACATGGACAGAAATACTTTGTCAGCCCATGAATCTTATTTTGCTCTGTGCGAGGACACAGGTTAAAAGCAGCTGCAGAGTCTGACCGCTGCTTCACATTCAGTCAGTTCTCCTGTAACATAAAGAGCGGCTTGTATCTGTGTTGGACTGAAGCGACGACACGTCAGTCACCCTGCTGCCGAGGAGCAGTCACAGTGAAATGAGAAGTGGGATGTGAGGAGTGTTATCAGAGTGTATGAGCAGCCTCAGTGATAAAATCCTTTTGAGCAGCAGTGAAACCTCCAGCAGGAGGAGGATCAGTCTCATCCATTCAGCTCCTTGGTGAATGGAGTCAGCGATGGACTCTGGGCTGAAGTGGAAGAAATGAAGAAAACAGCATGTGAATGTGTTTGTGAGGGACAAAGGTTAGCATCTGTTTTCACTTGACATCAGTAAACCTTTGTCACTCACCCACATTCCCCTATGTAGAAAACACCTCTTAGTCATATCTTAATATCAGACTTTCCTGTCTTTGGAACAGCTGAGAACAGGAGGAAGAGGAGGAGCAGCAGGAGATTAAATCTCGAGAAGCGAATGTTGAAATATTCTCCTCTACTTCCAACAGGAAGCAGACGCAACATGTTATTTTCCGTTGTCTTTCTTCTTCTCTGTTCGTGCATCCTTCTGTGTTGCTGCTTTTCCCTTCATCCTTTCCCTCCCTCCTTCCACCTCCTCACTGTCTCTCTGGGAGGTTCAATCCCTCCAGCACTTTCTCCGCTCGTCTCTGGCAACCCCGTCAACTCCCGACCTTGACTTTGAACATGAAAACACTGTTCAACCACAGAGAAGATAGAGGGAGCTGGAGGTCACAGGAAGGAAGAAAGGAGAGCTAGATGAAGGCTGAGAGAGAAAATTTTCACTAAAAAAGATACGAGAGTGATGAGGAAGAAGAACCAAGAGTTCAGTGTATGAAATAAAACGTGCAAACCTTAAAGTGCAGAAGAAGAAACTGGAAATAAAATTCAAACAAGAAAAAAGACAGAAGAGAGAATATGAAACAAATGAAGTGCATGAGGAGTGACAAGTGTAAATCATGTAGGATAATAAAACACATTTAAAAAGGGAGGTCAGTGTTTCAAGAAATAAAACGCATCAAAGGAAAGAACTTACAATTTAGAGGAAAGGGTTTAAAACCTAGATGAACAGGCGCAAAGTGACAAAAGACACAGATATCAGGTTGAAGGAAACAGAGGGAGGGAGAGGCAGAGAAAGACCCCTGACCTTGTGGCATATGAACAACAAAAGAGAGAAACCCAGAAGTGATGCGAGGAAAGGAGTGAAAGCAGCTGCTCAAAGTGCTGAGGGCCCAGTGTGGCTCCATGAAGAACTCCTCCTGCACTAATTAAAGACCCGCAGAGCTTCACTGACACTTCAGCCAATTATCTGCCAACAGAGGAAGAGCCCTCAGGAGGAGATCGACCTTAATAGACCACCAGCTGTTCTGAGTTCAGCCCAAAGTCCACCAACCTGTGAGAGCTGTGGGAAAACAGAGGAAGACAGGAAACAGCTGGATCCGGGTCTGTCTCTCAGAGATCTAAAGATGGTATCAAACGATAGAGATGCTGTAAAATGATGAAAGTGTCAACAGAAAATAAACCATTGTTCCAACAGTTTTCAATCCAATCAATGATTCACTGATTTCTATTTTGATTAAAAAGCTTTTCTTGTTGATCGTGATGATCCAGCACCCCGGCCCCTGACGCAAGTGGATTCAGTTCTGGCTCCAAACCAGCAACAGAACAGGAGGAACAGCAGGGAGGACGTGTTCATGCAGTTTCCAGCACTCTACCTGTTTCACATGTAGACACACACTCACCTGATTTTGACGTTGACATATGTAGCAGCTGAGACAAAATGACACTGACACTGGTTTCTGTCCTAGAAAGACTCAGACGTGTTAGTTTGTCTTAGTGACGGACGTCAACGTGTTTTCAGCCTGAACTTGAGTCTTTTCTATGGCAATCACACACTTTACCACTTCAAATAATCACTTATCCAGCTGCTGTCAACACACACACACAGACAGACACACACACACAGACAGACACACACACACACACACACACAAACACAGACAGACAGACAGACAGACAGACACAAACACAGACAGACAGACAGACACACACAGACAGACAGACAGACAGACAGACAGACAAACACACACAGACAGACAGACACAAACACAGACAGACAGACAGACAGACAAACACACACAGACAGACAGACAGACAGACAGACACAAACACAGACAGACAGACACAAACACAGACAGACAGACACAAACACAGACAGACAGACACAAACACAGACAGACAGACACAAACACACACAGACAGACAGACACAAACACACACAGACAGACAGACAGACACAAACACAGACAGACAGACAGACACAAACACAGACAGACAGACACAAACACAGACAGACAGACAGACACAAACACACACAGACAGACACACCTTGACGTATTCACTTGTTGTTCAGCAGCCATCTTACCAACTGTAATTACGGCCTTTTCTGCTCTAATTAGTTCTATTCATCCTCAAAGTCATTCCTTCCTTCCTCACATTTATCCTTCCTAGTCTCCTCAACTGTCTCCTAATCCAATCTCTACTTCCTCTCTCTGTCCATCGTCACTTGTCCTTCCTCCCTGGATTCACAGTCATGATGCTGCTGCGTCAAAATAGGAAAAAAAATTCTCATTCAAAGTTTTTTTAATCACTTTTTTCAGTATTAATATTAATTATCTGTAAATCAGCACAGTAATAACCCGTCTTCATTATCTTTGTCTGCTTACATTAGTTCAGATACGACACACCCTGGATTATAGAGATGGTGGCATGGTGGTAGTGGTTCTAAACAGACAAGTGTTTAGAATAGCGGGTGATGTCTATATATCTATATATGTTATGGATAAAGTGGACGTTTATGATTAGTAGGTTTTGATGTACAGGTTTTACACAATGTTCAATGATTCAAACCTCCATTCATCAAAGGATCATAACAAAGAAATGGCTCAGTAGGATGTGTGTGTTTCACACTCAGGTCATGGGAATAAACACACAGGATGTGTTTTTAGCCGTTACTTTGCAGATAACAGAGAAGAGGGAAAGACAGGAAACACGGAGGCAGAGACCTGCAACAAAGGCCCCCTGTTGGCCTCTTACTGAGGAAGTTGTGGTAACGTGCTATAACTGTTCAGCCGTCAGGATGCTCCGAGGATGACGGTTGTGGTTCAGAAACTTCAGAAAATGAAAATCAATTCAGTTTCCTTTACGCCTGTGAACATTTCCTCTGCTCTTCATTCCTTCAGGCGATGGGTCACTACTAAAAGTTCACAAATATCCCAGAGGACAAAGGTCACACACAGAGCAGAGCGGGAGATTGTGGGAACAGAGAGAGGAGAAGACGAAGTCTTTGTTACAGCTTCAGCTCGTTTTAAAGGGAAGTCATGAGCTAATTCACTCCGACAATAACAAGTCTGTAAATGTGGCTCTGACACCTTCAAAGTTTAGTTAACAGCATAGTTTCTGGACACAATGCAGCTCGTCTGTGAACTATGTCAAGAATTAATTTCTTTACGAGCAGGAATGCAGCGATGACAAATACTGTGAAGCATTCACACAACTCCTCCTTAAGTAAAAGCACAGTATCAAGTAGTATCAAAAGAGTATCAGAGTTCAGCTACTTTCATGCAGTAATAGGATTATTTTCAGTGCTACACTGATGTGTGAGCAGCAGATAGAAAAACCTAAATAAAATGTGGAGTTTGATCTGTAGAAACGTCGACTCTCATTTCTGAAAACTGTGTGAAAAAGAACCAACTGCAGCTCGCTGCCTTCACACCAACAGCTTTGATAACAGCCTTAATAACTAAAGCTTTAAAATCTTGAACTTTAAATACAGCAATAGTGGAGCTTTCTAAAGCGACCAGCTGCAGCAGAATGCAAGAGCAGCATAAGAGAACTGTTGGATTTAAAGAGCGACTGTATCAAACCGCCTGAAAACAACCAGCAGCTCTGCTCACAAAGAAGCAACAAGAAGGAAAAGAAGCAGGCTTTGTTGTCGAGTCTGAAACACACACACACACTCAACGACAGAGGCAACACTGCTGTTCAATGAATTCACAGAAACATGACAGCAGTAGCTGGAGGTGTCAACATAATTACACACACACACACACACACACACACACACACACACACACAGCTCAGTGTAATTACGTTTCAACTGTTTGTCTCCTCACAGCACGCTGGCTGCAGGATGGACACAAACAAAAACATACAAGTACACACAGTCAGACAAAAGGAAATGTCTGATCACACACACACACACACACACACACACACACACACACACACACACACACACACACAAAGCAGTTGTTTGTCTCTCTCCACATATGAAACACTGGTTGCTGATTGGACACTTGATTATCGCGACCTCTGCTCTCGTGTTGGAAACTTCTCCAGAGATTTAATTAGAAACAAAAACATGATTTGTTGATCTGAAGACACTGAGTATAAAACATTGACTCAAAGCTTAAAGTGTACTCTACTATATTTACACATTTATATACTTCTACACAGTACAAGTATTCTCACATTGTATCACTGTACAAATAAATGATTAAATGTGAATTTGGAAATCTGCTGATAATGAAACTCCACATATAACCACATGCAGCTCAGTGTCCAGTGGACTGTGGACTGTGTGCTGTGCCGGTGCACTGAAAATAAGAAACTAAACTCTTCTATAGTACGTTTACCTTTTCCAGTCTTCGTTTTCCACATGCTGGTTTACTTATTTTCTTTTATTTCACTTGTTCTTTAGTCAAATACAGCAAACAATGCATGATCTTCTACTCAGAACTGCAGGTCTCCAGAAGTTCCATCGTGTTTGTGGTGAACCTGTGGAACGTGTCGAATGTAGTCAGTAGAACCCTAATGTGTCACCGTCGCTGTCCATGGTGCTGAAACCTGTGCTGTTGTCATACAGAAAGTATGAATTATAAGTAGGAACCCCACCTAACTCTTCTTTCCCTTGTCGTTGCCTGTTTGTGACCCACTGAGCACACACACTCGCTAGATTTAACATGTTTCCATCTTTCAGTTGTAAATTGTATTCATTTCCGCTACTGGTCGCTGCTGTTTTGTGTTTTGTGTTCTGTTTTTGCACTGTCTTCTGACGTCTGTCTGCACTTTTTCTTTGTGTTCTTGCACTGTTTGCACTAGGTTGCACAGGATGCACTTTATGTGTTTTGCTAGGACAACTTAGCAGTCCTCAGCCCCATGTTTGTCTTGTTGCCGTTTTATGTAGCACCACGGTTCTGGAGAAACGTTGTCTCATTTCACTATGTACTGCTTCAGCTATATGTGGTTGGAATGACAATAAAGCTTCTTGACTTGACTTGACTTGACTTGTCCTTCTGTCTCTCTCCACATTTGGGTCCATTTTGTGTCTTAACATAAGGTTCACCTCCGTCTTTACTGCACCAGATTCTCACTTCTTCCTCAGCACATTCTGAACTTCTAAAATCCCACATGAATAAACTAAAGGAAGGACATTTAGCTGTTTTGAGTTTGGGTTGAAAGATGGTTTGATGAAGTTTGATGCTCCAGTTCATCTCCAGACAATCAGGTCAGCAGGAAACTCTTTGATATGGAGATGTTTGGCTTGTTCTGATGAGGAGAGAATTAAAACCAACAGGAGGGAATTGAAATGAACACAAATTCATCTAAACATGTTCTCTCCCTGTCTGCTCCGACTCTTCTTTGATTAAATTCTTATGTGTTTTTCCAAGATCTTATGTTCTTTGAAATTTCAAAATTATCATGTCATTAATTACTGAAAACTTTTCTGCATAACAAAGAAAACAGATAATAGAGAACTTTCTTTCCTTTGGGAGGACCTGCTGGTCACAGTTACCTCATCGGGAATATCTTGCATCCATGCAGCTGCAGTCAGTATCTGTCCTCCTCCACAGTCTCCGTACTACATCCACAGCATTACAGTCCTTTAGGTTTCCCACTCTAAGTGATGGTGGTTGTCTTTGTATTCACCATCCTGTGGCCATCATAGTGTGTATAGTGCTTAAACCAGAACCTTGACAAGGTCTGTGTTCTTGAAGTCCCTGTAGGACCAGTGCAGCACAACATTTACCGAGTGGAGGAATGATCTTAGGAGATATGAGATTGGTTTTAGTGAATTCTGTTTACTATAGTTCTCTGAACTTCAACGTCCTGTATCCAAACTGAAAGGACAGTTATTAATAGGATCTATCAGGGTCATGGACTCTTCATTTGGGTGATTCTGTCTCTAGATGTCACTGCACTTTTCCTCCAGTCCCACTCATCCTGCCTCCTTCTACTAAGACACTTGCTTCCAGGTGTTCACAGTGTCCACACCATCCTACTCCACCTGCTGCTTCCTGCCAGGTTGTCAGGTTCTATGTATCCTCTCGTGAACCTGTGTGGACCTGTGCTGTTGTCTGTTTTTGGGTCCTCCTCCCTTCATACCTCCATCTATCATGAACAGGTCTAAGTTTCCCCCACTGGCTCTGGATTCAGAGTAATAATTACTCCTCTCCTGCTAAGTACTAAAACTATTCTACGTTGGTGCTGAGTTTGAAGCTAAGAGAAAATGTTCACTGTATTAAAAACTGAATCCTCCTACTTTAATGCATCTCCTTTAAGGTTTTCATTTAAAACATTTGTCTCTGATGATTCATTTCAGGTGCAAAGAGGACACCTGGCCTCTTATTGGCTGGTTTCACCACTCTCATTACGCACACACAGACACACTCAGCCCCCTGCGTGCTGATGAAGCAGCAGCCCACAGATGAAGCTAAATCTGGTTTTAATGAAGAGCAGCTCTCCTGCAGCTTCTTACATCTTTTTCCTCCTCAGCATCATCATCCTGCCTTCATCCATTCTCCCTCGCTGACATTCAGGCTGGATTCACACAGACGTTGACTGTGTGTAAAAAAAGAAACACAGCTCTTCTCGTTCATTTCAGTGGGGTGGTGTGTTTAACGCAGCAGGGATCGACACCACGGGAGGGCCTTTATCAAACTGACGCAGCGTCGCATGAAGAAAAAGTCAACTTTTTCTGGAATGTGCTGAGTTGGCCAATCACGAACACTCAAACTCACATTCCTGGTGTACTTCTGTTTTTACCTCAGGCTCTAAACCAAAGGCTGCATGTGATTGGATAAGAACGTCAACTTTTTCTCTGCACATCTCTGTCGTGCATCCTGTGGTGACGGTCTGTGCTGTGTTAAACACATTTCTCCCCTCAAGTGAACTAGGAGAGCTGCATTTATTTCTCATATAATAACGCTCTGCCTGAACACAGCCTGGGTCCCACTCTGTCCTCGTTTCTGTCCTGCCCTTTAGCAGTCTCTGGACAACTGACTGACGAACGCTGATTTAAAGTATGTTTACACTTCAGAGGTGAGCGAGAGAGAAGGAACACTTCACACAGGATTGTGACGCGAGTTTACACAGCTCTGCATGTGACTGTTAGACAGCAGGTCTGCAGCAGCTCGCATACACAGCCTTGAAATGTCCTTTTGAACTGTCTTGTAGGAATTACATTTATATTCAGAACTAAATTGAAGGAGCTCTCTGGTAGATTATGTCTTGCGGCAACATTTGGAACAAAGAATGAGACACGTTTAACATCAGCACAGCTGAGACGGAGCCAAGACCAGCGTTCACATTCACATTCTGTGGATTTAGGACCAAAAGCCTAAATGGATGAGGTGGAGGAACAACGGCTGGTTCAAATGAAGTCAACACATTGTGTCTGAAGCCACTTTTTCTGTATTAAATCGGACCTCCACATTTCTCTGAGCTTCACTAACGCCGTGAGAGTAACTAAACAACTCTACCACAACTGGCTGTGACGTGTTGCAGCTCTGACACTGTGAGCGGAGCTGATCGCTGTCAATGCATTTGATTCCTCTGGGTGAACTTCAGCATGTTTCAAGTTAAATGCATCATTCACATGATGCTGATCTTACTCTTTTACTGTAACTACTTAAAAACAAAGACACAATTCAACCATGACAAATTCTCACTGATGCACAAAAACATGAAGAAAGCTGGACACAAATCCCTAAAACACCCCCTCACTGTGAGTGGTGTGTGTGGTCAGTTAACATACTGGACTGGGTGCAGTGCACCGACTGCACAAGTACATACTGTATGAACCTGCTTCAGTGTGAGCTGCAGTGGAAGATGTTTGCTGCAGCTATTTTTGTTATGGTGATTTTTCCCTCTGCCTGCCACATGCTGGGTTGACCCTGACCCCTGACCCCTGACCCCTGATGAGAAAACAGAAATTCCAGCTGTTCATGCTCTGCAGCTGCAGGATGTCAGTTTGTTTGAAATGATATTCTCTTCTTCATGTACCACAGTGTAAATGACCCCGGTACCTTGATTGGTTCGTAGCTAAACTAAAAAGCATGTGTACCAGTACTTTGTTTAACAGAACAGTAGAACACACAGATCCTGTGTCAGTCAATGTCGATATGTTGAGTGCATTTGTCAGGATTTTAAGTTAGTTCTGCTTCGATTCCTCTGCTCGGTGTCTGGGGCTCTGAGCTGATGATTGTGCAGCTGAGGATCAGCTTCCACATTAGCAGGCGTGTGTATCAACGCTTCGAGTTTTGTCCTCACATGTCCTCCTAGCCTTGGGTTTCAAATCTCCTCTACCATGCCATGTTCTCCCACTCACCTGGCCACTTGTCTGTTGCTTCTCCTGTTCTCCACTTCACACAGCTGCAGGAGATTCCTGATTACTTGCCCTCAGCTCCACCCCAACACCTGCAGCGGCTCAGATAATCAGCCTCTCTATGTAAGCTTGTCACTCAGCCTCAGGAACGGCCAGGTCCTTGTGAGCACTTATGCCAAGCACACCTTGATCTTCAGTCTCCAAGCTTGTGCTAACAGGAGTTTGTCTGCTCGGTCTGTCGCTTAGTTCCCATGTGACTCTGTCCTCGCTCTCTGCAGGTTCAGTCTTCCTGAGCCCGTGTTATTCTGTACCATTTGTTACAGCTTATGTTTTGTGCTGTTGTTCCTTAGTTCATGTCTCTGTTCACTCTGTTCGTGGTTTGGTTTTGTCTTTCTCTCCCGGTTCAGTTCCTTATTTAACTTTTCTTCCTATAATTAATTAGATTGTGTTTCATTTCCATGAGAATCATGTTTTCTTTCTCACTCTGACCTCCAGTATCTCTGGTTCTGTTGACTCCACTCTGTGACGATCTCCTGCTGTTTACTGACTGACTTCCTCCTTCCTGACGCTATGACCTTTGACCCCCAACAAATCCCACCAATCCAGCTGGTGGAAGAGTTGCTATTTGTGTTTCTCAGGGAAGTGGATGTCAGTGTTGGGAGACGGCCATGACCTCTTTTTCTTTATATTTGTTTGTTTGCTGTCAGAGGAAGAATTTAACTGTCAGCACACTGAACTCATCCCAGAACACAAGTGAGGAAACTGCCAACTCTGGACTGGATGAAAGAGAATAGTAGAAACACAATAACATCATAACGCTGTCACTCAGACGGTGAACTGATGAGTTACCTGAACCTTCACAGACTAAATGGTTTAAAATCATTGAGTTTATTAAATGTTACTGTCATCACACCCCAAAAACTATTATCAACTTTTCATGTGTTTCCAAAAACCTCATCTTCTCTGATATCACCAGTGTCCCCTGTTTTCACAAATGTCCTCATGCTCAATTTTTCAAAATGTCTTTATCTTCCTAAAATGTCCCCAATGTCAAAACGATTCAGACATGTAGAATAAAATAAGCTCAGTTCCTTAAAAACCAACACGATCTAAAATGTTCTCTTTTCTTAACATCCTGACAACCTCCTCTTCTCCGCTCTCTTAAAACGTCTTTATTTCCAGGACATGTCTTTAAAGTTTTAAATATGTCCCCACTGTTTTTAAACGTCCTCACTTTGCATCCAACTGTCTTCATATAATGATCTAATGTTTCAAGAACAATTCCTAGTTTGTACAGTTTCACAGCTCAGACAGCTGGTACTGTGTGTGTGTGTGTGTGTGTGTGTGTGTGTGTGTGTGTGTGTGTTCAGGTCCTGGGAAACAGCAGATCTCCAGCTCCAGTGTCAGAAGGGGCAAATCTGCTGAGCTCTGCCCAGGGGACCAGACAGCTCAGCGGTCCCAGAGAGGAGCAAGACCCCCCGACTCTCTCTGGAGCTCCTGTCTCTCTCTTCTTCTGTCTCTTTGTCTCTTTTTGTTAACATGAGGAGACACACTGAATATTTAAATAAATAAAGTTTGTGCTCTGAAACAAAGCGGCCTTGTTCCAGCAGCACATTATTAGTTGCTGCATCACAAACCTCGTCATGAATCTGCTTCTGGGAACTTTCCCGCTCTGCTCCTTCGTACACTTTGGCCTCATGAATGTGGGAACGAGGAAGCAGTTTTTCCTCAAACGTCACGAAGCTGTCTCTTCACCTCGTCTTTAATCAGTGCTTGTACAGTTCAGAGCTGCTTTTTCTTTAAACCTGTTCATTTCCTGCAGATCAGCTCGTGGCGTTCTCTGCAGGGAAACAGCCTTTTGAAAAGAGAATTAAACACAAGCGTTTCCCTGCAGGGATCAGCAGAGGTACATATTGTATTATTAGAATTTATTCAGCACAATATGTGAATTCACACACACACACACACACACACACACACACACACACACACACACACACACACACACACACAGTTTGTACAGTAGCTATTATCTGCTTTGATGGTGCAGGAGGAAAAGCCCAGAGAGAACGACGATCAGAGGCTCCAAACAAACTGAAAACCAACTTCTGAGCAGCATTTAGAGACAGTGAGGAGACAAATAAAGTAGAATCGTTGTAAATGTAATGTTGTCTGTGTTCTTATAGTTTTATGGGATCTGCAGTGATACTTATTTTAGGTTACTTACTAACACATGCTGATTAGTTAGGTTGAGGAAAGATTGTGGTTTTATATATACAGTAAGTAAATAAGCTCATCACTAACACTCTGTCGTCTTTACAGTATTATTATACCGATGATGCTGCAGAGCCACAGTTAGCTTATTAAACTATGTTGTGTGTGTCTCTGTGTTTACAGCCTTGTACTTTGTCCAGCATAACCCAGACCACAGGGACTTTACAGCATGGCAACAACAGTTTATTCAGGATGTTTTGCTGCATTTTTACCACTGATGTGTGAATTATTTGGTGTCTGACGAGCTGAGCAGAGTGTCCACAGCAGATTTAACAACCAGGAGACAGTGCTGGCTGGTTTTCTACATTCGAACAAGCACGAGGGAGGAATTCTGCCAATTATTTCCCCAACAGATTTTTCCACAGACTAAGTCAGAAAATGCTGAAAAGTTATTTGTTCTAATTTAAATTCAATTGTTTCACCCACTAACACCTAAATAAGTAAACGTGTGAGACTGGAACCAAACATACGAAGATGGTGAATTAAGCCCCTTTAACCTTGGAGAAAATGTTCCTGCACCTCTGTAACCTAACTGTTTGTGACCTTTAACCCCACACAGGAAGCAGCAGTCCTCCTCAGTGCAGTAAAGAGTTAAACATCGAGCCCGATTCTTTCTGCTTCTTCTCCTTCTTCTTGCTCCGTAGTTTGGGTTTCTCCCTGCAGAGCAGCTCGCAGCGCTCTCCTCAGGGAAACCTCTGTGCTGCTGAGGTAAAACTCACGCTCAGCCCTCAGCAGACGAGTTCGGGGGTAAAACCGAGTAACTTTGATATTCTAATGAGGGGTTTCACAAGGATCTAAAGCAGGTCAGGGTACCGGAGGATCAAAGACAAACAGCGCTGTATGCTAAACAGGATCCAGGCGGGGGACGACGAGACAGTTGTGTTGTTTGTACAGAACCAACTGTTGTCAAGCAGATTTTACAGCCCAGAATAAATTAGGAGGAAAAGTTTTGTGGAAACATGCTAATGTCAGTACTGATGGTGCCGGTTCATTAGTGATGTTCTTTTGATAAGTTGCCTTCAGGCTCTGAGTGCGTTGAAGGGAAACATGTTAATGTTGCCTACTTTAGTTGCTAGGCAGATTATTAAAATGTGAAAACTGTATGTTGAAGCCCGTGACCCAGTTTTTGTTTGTTTGCTTCCATATTTTAGAAAAAACATCATGGATCAAACACGTCACAAAGATTCTGAGCTTGTAAAACTGGATGATGTGTTTCTACTGTTCTGAAAAGCCTCCTCTCGTTTTTTAGCTGCGTAACATTACGACCTAATCTAAACTTGAAATCTGATCAAATCAAAGCTGCTTCTATAATTAGTGTAATTACTCAGATTGTGTTAAAGAGAAAAGAGCAGATTTTCCTCTTTGAGGACAAATCACGTGTTATTTATAAAACCCTGTTTCACAAGTACAGTCTGTACAACAACAACTCTCTCTGTCCATAAACCAGACAAATGAAATAAAACCTTCATGAAAAACCTCAGAGGACGACCTCAGGACTCTCAGGACGACCTCAGGACTCTCAGGACGACCTCAGGACGACCTCAGGAAGACCTCAGGACGACCTCAGGACGACCTCAGGGCGACCTCAGGACGGAGAAACAAAAACATTCTATTCATTTGATTCTGTTTGGATCTTTTTACCGAGGAACCAAACTGCAGCATTAGAAGGTCATTAGAGAATTATGTTCTACTTCCTGTTCTAACGAAGCCTCAGCAGAAATTGTTCAATCTAAACAAACTGAGGTCTGAGTGAGGTCCAGAGTTGAGAGGCTGGTAAACTAAAGGTTGTTTCAGTGCTTTAGCTTCAAGGGGTTCACTCTGCTGAGACACAGTTACAGTAAGAAGCTTTGAAGAAGTTGTTCACCGATGGTTAATGATGGCTGACGGCTGCTTTAATATCATTAGAATCCTTCAAAGGAATATTTCATCTTTGTCTTTTACTTCCAGGCCGACCTCCGGTGTTTGTTGGCTGGTTTTGGATTTGAAAAGATTTTTGTTTTGTTTTAAATGAGAAGATACACGAGCTTTGTATAAGTGAATTATTTCATTATTCCTGTGAAACAACACGTTCAGTTCTTAACCTAAAGAGTTTAATCAGAGGAAATGTGATAAAAAAAGAAAGAGTCCTACAAACCACGTTTACTATGAAGCTGCTGTCGTCGTTTGTCTTCATAAAAGAAACTGTGTTGATGATTTTAGGATAGTGAGCAGTGTTTTTAACATTTATTTAATGGTGGGAACACATTTGGGAAAGACGTGAGGGACGTTTCTTTAAACACTAATGTCTAATCCAGAGCAGACAGTGGAGTTTCAACACTGCTACTCTGGGGGCGCTCTTTCTATTCTGGGTGGTGTGAGAGGCGCAGACTTATTATTCAGGAAAATCAGTTTCACTGTGGAAATGTAGGAGATATTTTAAAAAGCTAGTGAACAACGAGTAAACTGAACAACTGTCAGCTTTGCATTTGCTCTCCCAACGTCTGGTTTTGTGCATTAATGACACAAACGTCAGCGAATGTGATGGAACAGTTTCAGGTTTATTGGCAGTTTAGCAGATCTGTGATGATGAGGTGACATCTCGTAGAATCAGAACGGACTCTGCTGAATCTGTGTGAGTGAATAAATGTGATTAACCTTCAGGAGTGTTGGTCTGAAATCCAATAACAGCTACAAAGAATTCAGAGATCCTGCTCAGTGAGGTGGGAAACAGTTTTTATTTCTCATTTCACGTGATGAATAAAATATAAAGCTCACACAGAGGACCAATATAAAGTGTCCTGTCTGATCAGCATCATGTTCACACTCTCTGCTGCAGCTCCGTTTGTACGTCTTCATAATACATGGATCCATGTCCGGGAGGAGACGGACTTTTCACATGTGCTTTAACAAAATGGAAAAAAGAAATCATGAAATCATCAGTGTTTTAGAGTCTCTCCCTCTGTGTCCATGGATTCCTATTGAAAGCTGGAAAGCACCTTAGTTCTTAACGAAGTCAACAGGATGTGTTGGGACTATTTTCAGCAGCGGATTAATTCACGTTTCTGAAGTGAGCTCCGTTGTTTGGATCTTTGTAAAGTGAGAAATGTGTAAATGTAACTGAGCTTAAAGGTAAATCCATGATTTTAGGTTTGAGGTCCTCAGTTTTAAGACACTTGAGATTTATTGTTGCAGACTGAATTCAAACACTGATAAAAAGCTTCCAGTCGAATATACAGAAAATCTGTGGGTTCAGGGTCAAAGGTTGTTCCTACAGGTCAGAAACTGATCTGTAAAGATTCAAACAGAGACGAGAACAGAAGAACAGTTAAAACAATATAACCACACAATAAAATCCAGATAACATCCTGACACAGCCACAGGAAATAAAACAAGATCACTGAACACGAGACACAACCGTCAATTTCTCTTCACAGCCCTGGTTTGAAATAAGACGAGGCAGCACCAGTGTTGAGCCCTGCTGCACGTTGAAGTGGTCCGATTGTAACCCTGACCCTGACCCTGACCGTGGAGGGGCTGAACCCCAGACTCTGTCTCCTAAAACGACCCCACGTGACGACACGACAGCCAAACAGGAAACGCTGCCACGGTTCTGGAGGAAACGTTGGGTTCTGTTCCAGGACATCGTTTTAATGAAGGAAGCAGAGTTCCTTCAATAGTCAGACAAACATGTTTTAGTGGGAACAGACTTTAGTGTAGTGTGTGTGTGTGTGTGTGTGTGTGTGTGTGTGAGAACTATCAGCTGCTCTTTGAAACTCTAAGAACTGGATCTACAACCTCACTCTTATGGTAATGAACCAAGATTTGTCCCACACACAGATGAAACATTAAATATCATCCAGCAGGGATGATGATTGGAGGTCAGATGCTCTGCTACCGTGGTTACCATCTCTCAGGTAACCGTGATTCCACCCTCCTCTCCTCCTTACTTCTTCCCACCTGCTGTCATTTGGTCCTGTCCTTCTTTTCTAAATGATTCTTTCCTCTCGGTTCCTTTTCATCCTCATTTCTTTGTCTCTTCTCTCCTCTTCTCTCCTTCTGTTATTCTTTCCCGTCCTCCTCTTTCTGTAGTATATTTGGTTTTATCATCTAGTTTTCCTTTTTTCTTCTCCTTCTGTTCTCTCTTGTTTCCTCTTGTCCTTCCTTCTCTTGTCTCTGTGTCCTCTCTCTTCTCTCCTCTTGTTCAAGTCGCCTCCATCTTTCTTTATTCTCGTTTCCTTTTCGTTCGTTCTTTTGTCTCCTGCCTTCTTTCCTCCAGTCTTCTTCTCATTTGTGTCCTTCCCTTTGTCTGGTCTCCTCTCCTGTCCTTACATCCTTGCTTCTCTTCTTTTCTTTCCTCCTCTCCTTGTTTCCTCTTCTCTAACATACTCTTTTGTCTCCTGCTCTCGTCCTTCTGTTCCTCCTTCATCTCTCTCTCCCTCCTCTTCAGTCCACTCTCTTGTCTCCTCCTGGATCTCAGTGACTAAACTTGGAGCCATCCACGACAGCGTGTGATGATGAGAATCAGTTAATTAGCAGCGATTCCAGCAGCAGCAGAGTGGGGGTTCATTAATTATCCCGACTGATCTACACGCTGATACAAGTGTGAACCACACAAAGTCCAACGATTCAAACTGGATCATTATCACATTAATACAGAGATCATCTGTATCACCCCATGTTGTTGGAGCTGCTCCCTCCTCCTCTCAGGCTGGAGGTCATATTTAGATTTTCTGGGCTTTTAAAACCCATTTTACAAATAATCATAAACCTGTTTGAACAGTGGAATAAATCAGTCGGTTCAAGGTAAGAAGAGAGAAATTTACACTTCAAACAAGTGAAAATTCAGAAACTCCCAAAGAGGATAATTAAGTGTTTTGTGCTAAACTAACTTTTCACAGAACGTGTCAGTGGGAGAACATTTGAAATAGAGATTTAGCTGGACTTGAGGATGGTGTACGAGGGGACATGGTCTCACATGGATCCTGATGTGGAAACATCTCAGCCCCACAGTCCAGTGGTTCTTCAGAATACAAACGTGTTGCTGCACATTCAGCACATTTCACCATGCTTAACTGTTAATTGTTTTCTTGGAGACAGGTTTGTTTGTTAGTCAGGAACTATTGTACATTGAGAAGTTTTGAGGGAAACTCCAGAATTTCCCGGATCAGAAAGTTGGAGCAGGAGGGAAAATAAATGCTTTAAATATGTTGTGAGCCTAACAGGAAGCACAGGAAACACACACACAGCGGCAGCAGCAGAGGGAGTGTGTGTCTGTCTCAGTTTGTCACGCGTAGTCGTTGTCGTTCCTGAAGGGAGGCTGACAGGCGGGATGACAGGCGGTCTCCCGGCTGTCAGGACACAGAGAAAGAGCTGGAGATGGTCGATCTTTGCTGCGAAACAGCGGGAGAGTGACGGTTTGGTGGTGGGGTGGAGAGGGAGTGATGGCGCCGCCACACGGGGAGAAGTGTTTGAGTGGAGTGGAGGGAAATGTTCCCCTCGCCGAGAAGCATCACTCAAGTTAAACGGAGTCAGAAATGTGGAGAGGAAGTGGAGTCTTTTATTTTCATTTTACGGAGTCAAAGTCGGTTCATCGAGTCGGAAAAGTAAAGTTCCAGTTAGTTGAGGATCTGCAGAGAAAACACACACACACACACACACACCTCAACTGAAGCTGTGTGTGTGGTAACTTTCTCTCTCAGGAGAAATAGTTGGAGACAGTAATAGAGTTTGCAGTGAATGAGTCACTGCACTTGGCTTTGTCTCCTCCTGACTCTGCTTTTTGCTTCTTTAGACCTGACGTGGAAGTTACCTGTTAAACAGCAGCGGTCTGTGGACGTTAATGGGAATAAAAAGAAAGAGTAAAGTAGAAAACTGAGTGTGAAGACGACTTTAGGAGCTGCAGGATAAATCTCTGATGACAGGTTCATTTTATTATTCATAATTTAGTGACCTGGTGCTCGTGTTGGCTGAAACTGTGGCAGCAGTTTGTCTGTTCCCAACAACACTGTTCTCTAGAAGTTATGTGAGGTTCTTGAAACACCGAGAGGTGTGATCAAAGGTTATCTGACTATCTCGTGGTTTAAATCATCAGACACCCTCACCAGGGCGACGTGGATGGGGTTAATCCGTCTTGGCTGAGTATGACCAAGTAGTCCACTACACCACAGATCAACTCTTTTGATCCACAGCTACTTTGATGCTTTCGCTGCAGCTTGATGATGTTTTGGTGTCTGTAACCTTATGACCTCATCCATCCGGTATCCTTGAGTAAACTGGAGCTCAGCTCAGCACTCTTCTTATTGGAGAGCAGCAGCTTCCTCTGATACGAACACCATCGTCCTGTGCTCTCCTGAGGGTGGACTGATAAACACCACCTATTAGCCACTGCAGAGTTTCCTTTCCTCTAGACTATTAAACACCTGCCCTTGGTGTGACCCTTGTTGGTCGAGCACTCCTGGGAAGGGGAACAACAGTGTTGGACAGTCTGACAGTGTTTGTCTCAGACACACTTCTACAAACCTGTGTCGTGGTTTAAATGAGCCCGAGCCTCCAAACACACGTGTTTCTTACTTTATGGTAACGCATGTTTTTCATGTGTGTACTTCCTGAGGTGCTCACTGCTCAGGGATCATATCTGTGAGTAGTATCACATGTGACTGGGCCTCTTGTCAGTTTCATGCTCTCTGCTGATAGTGAAGCTGTCGGGGCTGCATGCTGCCTTTATTTTACACACATTAAACTGTTCTCAGGTCTGCTGCCTCCCTGATAAACACGTCAGTCTCTGTGTGGGTACAGCAGGATGTGCACGAGTTTATCTCTGTGACACCGGAGTGGGACTTTATTTAGTGTAGCGGTCGACAGTGAGACACAGACACACCTGAGCAGACGACAGCAGCTCCCAGGCTGCAAGTCATGCAGGACATTCGATTACACACACGAGTATCTGAGTCGAGTCAGAAACAAACAGGATTCAAATGCTTTACAGCCACAACAGCAGCTCTCTGAGACTGTGAAGTTCATCACACCAGAAGAAGAATTCCCATCTGGTGGTTTCGTGCCTTCACCAGCAGTCGAGGTGGGGTGAACACGCACGTCTGTCCAGGTTCTAATCAGTTCCTCTATGAGTCCAAGTGGACGCTTGTGCCTGATGAAGTAAAATCTGAATGAACTCCATCTAGAAATCACTGAGGCAGCAGCAACCACGTCTGAAGGAAACGTGATTCAGTTTAATGTAATGAGGGAGTGACTCTGTGCTCGTGGAGAGTCACTCGACGTGCGTTCAGTAATATTGTACTTCTCTGCACCGCCTTCACTGTACCTGACAGGCGTAGCTACTAATGAAATATTATAGTAACGCGTTACCTGTCTGCACCGCCTTTACTGTACCTGACAGGCGTAGCTACTAATGAAATATTATAGTAACGCGTTACCTGTCTGCACCGCCTTTACTGTACCTGACAGGCGTAGCTACTAATGAAATATTATAGTAACGCGTTACCTGTCTGCACCGCCTTTACTGTACCTGACAGGCGTAGCTACTAATGAAATATTATAGTAACGCGTTACCTGTCTGCACCGCCTTTACTGTACCTGACAGGCGTAGCTACTAATAAAACATTATAGTAACACATTTGTTTGAGTTACTTTAACAGTAATTTGACATTTTCTGCAATTTGTATTTATTTATTTTATTAAAACTTTGGTTTCAGATTGATCTGATGAGCTTTTAGCTTTTAGCCTTTGGGTGGGGCCGAGGTTGGGAACCTCCGCTCTAGTTAAAACCACATGCTACAGGTACTTATTGACTCTCTGCCCGACTCGACCCCAGATTGTTGATGGTTTTTATTTCTCTCACCTCTGAACTGAACGACCAGCACTGACGTAGAACACTGCACTTTACTTTTCTGACTGAAGCAGCTTTTTCTTCATCAGCTCATAACACGAGCGCCTGGGTGGATGTTTCTCATTTCAATGGTAAACTAATTAACAGTGAGCTGACGGCTCTGTCAGGTTTCTCTGTGAGCGTCTTGAACCCACAGCGGCCTCGACTGTTCCTCTGCGGGGTCACAACAATCAGCTCGGTGTCTCATAATGAATCTGCTCTAATCTTCCGTTCCGGGTCTGAACAGTCGCTCTAAACCTCTTTTTGTGTTCCGTGTTGTCTCGAAGAAAAAACTCATCAGAGCCCACAAAGCATTGTGGAGTTTAAACCTTTCAGAAAGTGGCAGAACGAGGCCGAGCAGACAGATGGCAAAATTCAGCTCCAAAATAGAAAACCCATTAACGGGCAGCTCGCAGATTTGTCTGTGGTGTCCAACGCAGACCGCTTCAGTGACCCCCGACCGAGTCCTCGCCTCTCTAATTGAATCGCTTCATTTTCTTCCTCCTCCTCCTCCGGTCTCATCGGACACGCTCGCCCTCCGACGCCCCTCTTCTTCTTCTCTCTGAAAAACGCTGAGTAGCTGAAAGGGAATCCTCATATCAGCCCGGCTCTGGGATTATGAGCCGAGGTATAAAGCTGCAGGAGGTAATTGGTTTTGGGCGGGTGGGGGAGCTTTCCGGAGGGTTTGTGTGAAAAGAAAACTCCTGGTGGAGGCATGAAGTTTGTCAACTAGCTCCACTAATGGGGGTAAACACTGTCAGGATGCTTTTAAAAGACGCTTTTCAAGGCGTCTCGGCTGCAGATTAAGATGGAGCAGAGAGCAGCAGGAGGAGGAGGAGGAGGAGGAGGAGGATCAGGCTTCCACATGGAAATGAGACTGCATGAAATTTTAATGCTACAAATTACATTTACATTTTAGATTTAAGGCATGAAACCAAGTCTCTGATCCGCAGAGGAAGGAACACATAATTTCCTGTGACGCCAACGTGAACACTTGTACCTATACACACCTGAAAATCACAAAACACAACACCTACACAGAACACGATCTCTCATCCTGTACAGTATTTAATCTGCTCAGCACTTCATGCACGCTGCCTCTGGTGCACGCTGTGAGGTGCACATGTTTGATTAAGATTTGTGCATCGTTCATAGATGTGACCACTGGTTTTAATGGTTGAGGTCACGTTCAGGGTCATGTGAGAGGTTGGGGATTAGATTTAGTTGCTAAAGAGTCCCCACAAAGACAGACAGACACAGGTTTGTGTGTGTGTGTGTGTGTGTTCAGCAAAATGACAAAAATGTCCCAGAAATGTCAAAACATAAACAGTCTTAAAACTTTCCAAAGCGTTCCCTGGCCTGCGCTAACTCTCGGAGGCTCAGAGGCTGTCACTGTGTGTGTGTTAGCTCGTGTGCTGCTGAGTCTAAATCTGCCTCTGAGCGCGTCGTTCCTTCTCTGCCCGCTCCGAGAATAAAACCCAAACCCGCCTTCTTTGATTGACAGCCTGGTGTTGATCTGGATCCCCAATCCCAGCATGCCCTGCTCCTCCTCGCTCCACTGCTCCATACTGTGCAGAGCTTTATGTTGGTTTGCGGTCTAAGTTGTTCCCCCCGTGGATTTGAATCCCACCCGATCCTTCAGACGCGCTGCTGCCATCAACAGCAGAAACATCCGACTACAAAGAGACGCAGAGAAAATGTTGTTAAAGTGGCAGCAGCCTGAAACACTGAGGAGTGATTCAATAATAAGACGTTTCGTTTGTCAATAATGAAAATACAACACGGAGCGTTGGTGTTTACACCTGAATATATTTCAACCTATTAATCTTATTCCAACGACCTGTAAGAGACTGTACGTGACCGCAGGTCTCGATAACTTCTTCTCTACTGTAACTGAACCTACTTTGGCTTTTTCCAAGTGGTTTGAACGCTTTGAGCCTCCATAACAGAGCTGACCCACACTCTGTGGGGTCCCTGAATGCCTCATACCCACAACCTGCCTGTTGATAACATTCACATTATGTAGTTAGTAGATGTTTACTGTCATGGAAAAGTATTTTCACGTTACAGCTCATATTCATTCAAATCCCCACAGTCCCCCGGGGATGAGACAGACTCTCGTCTTTCTGAGCTACACATTTTTTTACCAGATACCAGATGTGCTGCTGTTTTGAATCCTCGTATCTAGAATCTATTGTCTGTGCTGAGGCCTGAATGTGTGATGGAGCCATTGTTCCGTCTGCAGACAGACACACTGAACACGTGAGAGAGTTCATTTCCACAAGAGGAAAGAAGAAATTCTCCGGCTGTTCTTCTTCTACTGTCACTGTGTGTGTGTGTGTGTGATACACTCACTCTTTGAAGCCAAGCTAGGTTTTAGAGACACCAGGCTGTCACAGCTCACACACACATACTGAGGCTGGTCTCTCTGTAGCTGTAAAAACATCCACTGACAATCAACCATCACGGCTAAATGTGAACCCTCAACTGAGCCGAACCTGAACCTCATTCCAACCTGAACCTCATTCTAACCTGACCTCATTAAAACCTGAACCTCATTAAAACCTGAACCTCATTCAAACCTGAACCTCATTCAAACCTGAACCTCATTCATATCTGAACCTCATTCAAACCTGAACCTCATTCTAACCTGAACCTCATTTCAACCTGAACCTCATTCAAACCTGAACCTCATTTCAACCTGAACCTCATTCTAACCTGAACCTCATTCCAACCTCATTCTAACCTGAACCTCATTCAAACCTGAACCTCATTCTAACCTGAACCTAATTTCAACCTGAACCTCATTCATATCTGAACCTCATTTCAACCTGAACCTCATTCTAACCTGAACCTCATTCCAACCTCATTCTAACCTGAACCTCATTCAAACCTGAACCTCATTCTAACCTGAACCTCATTTCAACCTGAACCTCATTCATATCTGAACCTCATTTCAACCTGAACCTCATTCTAACCTGAACCTCATTCCAACCTCATTCTAACCTGAACCTCATTTCAACCTGAACCTCATTCATATCTGAACCTCATTTCAACCTGAACCTCATTCTAACCTGAACCTCATTCCAACCTCATTCTAACCTGAACCTCATTCTAACCTGAACCTCATTCAAACCTGAACCTAATTTCAACCTGAACCTCATTCTAACCTGAACCTCATTCATATCTGAACCTCATTTCAACCTGAACCTCATTCTAACCTGAACCTCATTCAAATGTCCTCACAACAGTATTAAAGTGAAGCCTGTCTTCACAAACACACTCTGATCCAGTGGAACAATATGAAGAATGACAGAAAACACATCTGTTGGGAGACAAGCTTGTTTACACCTGTGTGTGTGTGTGTGTGTGTGTGTGTGTGTGTGAGTGTGTGTGTGTGTGTGTGAGTGTGTGTGTGTGTGTGTGAGTGTGTGTGTGAGTGTGTGTGAGTGTGTGTGTGTGTGAGTGTGTGTGTGTGTGTGAGTGTGTGTGTGTGTGTGTGTGAGTGTGTGTGTGTGTGTGTGAGTGTGTGAGTGAGTGTGTGTGTTTGTGTGTGTGCGGCTGCTGACATATGGTCCTGCAGATGGTGTTCGACTGTAGGGAGGTGGTGTCTTTGTGTCGGTGTGTGTGTGTGTGTGTGTGTGTGTGTGTGTCCGTCGGTACACCTGCTGCAGGTTGGCAGAGCCCAAAGAACAAAGCACGAGTGTGAAAGTTCTTGCTTTTGTGTCTTTGTGGGGACCAACAACTGCACTGTGAGGAAGTTTTGAGCTCGACAAACTTTCTGTTGAACTTTCTGAGTCTGATACCTGATGTTCACTTTATATAATCAATATAAATAAAGAAATGTTGATATATGTACATGTAGGTATAAATAATAAACCTGATGTTCACTTTATATAATCAATATAAATAATAAATAAAGAAATGTCGATATATGTACATGTAGGTATAAATAATAAACCTGATGTTCACTTTATATAATCAATATAAATAATAAATAAAGAAATGTCGATATATGTACATGTAGGTATAAATAATAAACCTGATGTTCACTTTATATAATCAATATAAATAATAAATAAAGAAATGTTGATATATGTACATGTAGGTATAAATAATAAACCTGATGTTCACTTTATATAATCAATATAAATAATAAATAAAGAAATGTTCATATATGTACATGTAGGTATAAATAATAAACCTGATGTTCACTTTATATAATCAATATAAATAAAGAAATGTTGACATATGTACATGTAGGTATAAATAATAAACCTGATGTTCACTTTATATAATCAATATAAATAAAGAAATGTTGACATATGTACATGTAGGTATAAATAATAAACCTGATGTTCACTTTATATAATCAATATAAATAAAGAAATGTTGACATATGTACATGTAGGTATAAATAATAAACCTGATGTTCACTTTATATAATCAATATAAATAATAAATAAAGAAATGTCGATATATGTACATGTAGGTATAAATAATAAACCTGATGTTCACTTTATATAATCAATATAAATAATAAATAAAGAAATGTTCATATATGTACATGTAGGTATAAATAATAAACCTGATGTTCACTTTATATAATCAATATAAATAATAAATAAAGAAATGTTCATATATGTACATGTAGGTATAAATAATAAACCTGATGTTCACTTTATATAATCAATATAAATAAAGAAATGTTGATATATGTACATGTAGGTATAAATAATAAACCTGATGTTCACTTTATATAATCAATATAAATAATAAATAAAGAAATGTTGATATATGTACATGCAGGTATAAATAATAAACCTGATGTTCACTTTATATAATCAATATAAATGATAAATAAAGAAATGTCGATATATGTACATGTAGGTATAAATAATAAACCTGATGTTCACTTTATATAATCAATATAAATGATAAATAAAGAAATGTTGATATATGTACATGTAGGTATAAATAATAAACCTGATGTTCACTTTATATAATCAATATAAATAAAGAAATGTTGACATATGTACATGTAGGTATAAATAATAAACCTGATGTTCACTTTATATAATCAATATAAATAAAGAAATGTTGACATATGTACATGTAGGTATAAATAATAAACCTGATGTTCACTTTATATAATCAATATAAATAAAGAAATGTTGACATATGTACATGTAGGTATAAATAATAAACCTGATGTTCACTTTATATAATCAATATAAATAATAAATAAAGAAATGTCGATATATGTACATGTAGGTATAAATAATAAACCTGATGTTCACTTTATATAATCAATATAAATAAAGAAATGTTGATATATGTACATGTAGGTATAAATAATAAACCTGATGTTCACTTTATATAATCAATATAAATGATAAATAAAGAAATGTTGATATATGTACATGTAGGTATAAATAATAAACCTGATGTTCACTTTATATAATCAATATAAATAAAGAAATGTTGACATATGTACATGTAGGTATAAATAATAAACCTGATGTTCACTTTATATAATCAATATAAATAAAGAAATGTTGATATATGTACATGTAGGTATAAATAATAAACCTGATGTTCACTTTATATAATCAATATAAATAATAAATAAAGAAATGTTGATATATGTACATGTAGGTATAAATAATAAACCTGATGTTCACTTTATATAATCAATATAAATAATAAATAAAGAAATGTTGATATATGTACATGTAGGTATAAATAATAAACCTGATGTTCACTTTATATAATCAATATAAATAAAGAAATGTTGACATATGTACATGTAGGTATAAATAATAAACCTGATGTTCACTTTATATAATCAATATAAATAAAGAAATGTTGACATATGTACATGTAGGTATAAATAATTCAAATGAATTTACTTGTGTCAGTTTGTCTAATGTCAACGTCTCAGGAACGACTTGAGACATTTCTTGATGAACTGATTAGAACGAGTCTGGACAGAACTTCACCTTCTACTGTTTCATGTGACGGCTCCTCCACCGTCTGATGTAACCTCATCTATGTGATCATTTTAAATTCAAACGCTGAGACGATTGATTTGGATTTTCTTCGTCCTCATCACTTTCTCCACCTGCTGGCCGTCTGTCTTCATCGTCTCTTTAACTGTTCCTCCTCCTGCTGATGAAGTGTCTGTTGTTCTTCAGAGGAAGAACTCTGGATTAGAGCAGAAACATAATCAGCTCCTCATTACTGCTCCTCACTGATGATGTCTTCATTTACCTCTAGATGTGTTTGCAGATGCTGATGATCCTTCACAGCAGAGTTAAAGATTAATGGATGAATGAAAACTTTCTCTTTCTCTTTTTTGTCTCCTTCCTTCCTTCCTTCCTTCCTTCCTTCCTCCCTTCCTCGTCCTTGTTTCCTTTTACTTTTTCATTTCCCTCAGTTCTATTATGCTTCATGTTATTCTGTCTCTTCCTACCTTCGTCTCCTACTTCCTTCTTCTTATTTCCTGTTTCTCTCTATTTATCCTAGTTCTTCTCTCTCTCTATCTTCTATCTTCTAATCTCCAACCCCTCCCCTCTTTTCCTCCTTTGCTCTTTCCTTCTATCTTATCCTTTGTCTCCTCCATCCTTTCTCCCTTTATTTGCTTCCCATCGCCATTCTTCTGTATCTCACAGTGTTTCCTATTTCTAGCTCATCTCTTTTCCTCCTTGTAGCCCCCACCAACTTATCCTTCACCTTGTTTTTCCTTTTATCTATTCATCCTATATTTCCTCCTGATGTTTCCTCATCCCCAGTGTTTCCTCCCCTACCATCTCTCCTCCTTTCATTCTCCTTCCTCCTCCCTCCTCCCCTACAATCTGCTCCTCCCAGCATGCACCTCGCCCACAGATGGCCCTCCTAGCGTTCATCCCTCACTCTGCAGGAGCAGGAGGAGGAGAGGAAATAGACCTCTGTTGGTGAGAAAGAGGAGCAGGTTGGGACCTGCTGTCTGAATTACCGACCTGCTGATCAACACAACGTGTGGATGGAGCGAGAGGTTAAATCTGAATTTGTCTCATTTTCTTTACATTCTGGTTCATGACCTGATATGAAGGACAATTCAGATCCTGGTGGTTTATTTTTCCTGAACTTGGTATCAGGATCACTAACACGCTGCTTTAAATGAAAAGAGACGGAGGAAACATCGTACGCAGTCACAGAGGAGGAACAAGAGCTGATTTAAAAACAGCATGGAGACTGTCAGGGTCACATTTCAAGTGTAAATCATTTTCCTGGTGTCTCTAAACAGCACAACTGCTATAACCATTGAATTCAGTTTTAATTACAGGACACACATGTTTCCATTCCACATTTAATTATTTTCCCAGGAGCACAGTAAAAAAAGGTTGAAAACACGAGAAGACGAGTTGGATTATTCAGATCCAGATATTTGACACAGGAATGACGACGGTGGACGTTTACAAAGATGATTGAATGGATGGACAGACAGGTGGAGACATGGATACGTACTGCACATGGCTGGATGAAGGTAATTAATGGAGGGGTTTCTCCTAACTGCAGTGTTTGCAGTGAAAACCCATTGTGATGAGTCATGGATCAGGATGGAGAAGCTGTGTCCTGTCTGTATTAAAATGAGCTCAGCTGCTCTCTGACTGATGAGTTTTGTTTCAGAGTCAAACATTCTGTCTCTGTGCTTTACTTTCTGACAGCACATGATGACACACAATGAGATGCTTCGACACGTGCTTCAGTTTAGAAAAGGAAGAAAATCAACTGATGATTTTCGAGCAGCAAAGGTGAATTTGTGTGACTGTTATTTATCTTAGTTAAACTGCAGCTGAGGATAAACGACAGAGACCTTGGTCACTTTCAGCTCTCTTTATCAAGCTGCTGAATGTTGAGCACGTTCTCATGTTAGCAGCCATTTCCACCCACACAGACGTGTAGTTAGAAATCCGATAAAGGCAAATTAGATTACTGTGAGAAACCTTGAACATTGTTATCTTTATTATGTCTATTTATTCTATATATTTATAAGAAGTGAGCTTAATCTTCTTCCAGTACATCCTCAACATTCGGCTTCCACACCTCACGTTCCTCCGTCCCTCTCTTTTCTCTTCCCCTGAGGTCGGAGACATTAGCAGCGCAGATGGTTGCAGCTCGTACAGCTTCATCTCTGACTCCATCATCTCTCTGCCTGACTGATGACACCGGACGCTGCTGTGGACAACTCATTCCATCTCTGACAGAAGTCGGCCTCTTCTGTAGAACAAAGGCTCAGTTTGTCTAATTAATATTTAATTTCTTTGTTCTAACCATCGTGCTGCACTAATCACTCGAGGATGTCTCTGACAACCTAAAGGCTCAATATAGAAGTAAACTGTGCTCATGTTGACAGTTCAGCTTAGAGAAAAACCTTCAAAAGACGGTTCGACTGCTTGTCTCCCATGAGACCATCGCCACGCCGTATTGGCTCAGAGGCTGTGCAGCAGTGGAAGATGATTTTAAACCTCAAGGGCTGCTGTCCTGTACCCCACCTGGACCAGGTGTGTTCCGTCAGTCAGGATAGATACCAATTAATGTTGTCCTCTCCCACTTTACCCTGGTTATGTTCAGGTCAATATTTTACAGGTGGAGCTCCGTTTCTGCCAATTCAGGTTATTTTCAGTCTGATTTGATGTGAACATAAAATCATTGCTGTAGTTAGTGTGTGAAGCACCATGAGCCATTCTCAGAGCTAATAAACAATCCAACATGGCGGCCTGAGAGTATCACACCACCTGAAAACCTTTTTAATATGTCCCTCTCTTCCCCCTGTCATCTCTGCCTCCTCTTGTCTTCCTTCCTCTGTCACACCTCCACCTATCCATCCATATTCATCTGTGTGTCTGTAATTAATGCTAATAGGATGTGCTAACTGTTCATGAACACCTGCCAAATCCTCCCATCTTTACCTCCATCTCTCTCTTTAGTTTTAAGTCTTCCTAGTCCATATGGCTGGGTCACACTCCCTCTTTCCTCCATCCCTCCGTCTGCAGAGAGGTTGGGTTTGTTAATAGCCCATATGGCCTCATCATATGCTGCCAGTGAATTTTAATGACAGGAGATTGGCAGTCCTTCCCTCGCTGGCTGTCTGACCACAACCCAACGCCAACACATCCTTTAATAAAACCCGAACCCTCTGAATGTCATCAGAAAGCAGGAGATGATGATAATAAAGTTACTGTACGCAGGTATTAAAAGTCCAGTACTCCTCAAAAACACTTTGACACATGACGTCATTCATTGATTTTACTGATGTACCAAAGACTGGGTGAACGTGGCCATCGTCCAGTTTTCTTGTTGTTATTTTGACCAACCTCTGCTCTCAGCCTTAAAATCAAGAACAGAGCAGATACTTGAACATCTCCCAGCATCACATCTGTTCTGCATTGGCTCAGGTTGAGCTGCGGTGGCCAGCTCAGTTGTCCAACTACCATCACTGTCCACCAACAGCCCCTAGTTTGCAACTCACTGCAGTAAAATGTATTGAATGGGATTTTGAGAGTGCGGGCACAACTACAGCATCGCTCTCTTAATATAACACAGGTTTGACAGTAGGTCCCATGGTCCCATAACCGATATCAGCAGCCAACAGCCATTAATTGTTGCTGCAGCACAGCCAGCATTTATCTTCACTGGACAATTCTCCTGATGTGGTTACTAATAGAACCCTTGGAGCCGAATCCCAAATCACATCTGCTGGACAGAAACTGCAAGAAGCAGCTGTGTGAGTCGGTGCTGTTGGTCTGAGTGAAGACGGAGGAGCTGTTACGGTGTTTTGACCGCAGTTAGCTGCCATGAAAATAAACATGAGTGTAATGAAAGCAGCTCCAAACCTTTTCCCCTCAGCATGAATCATGGCCTTGAGCGTCTGATCAGAGCTTTGCTCTCGGTGGACGATGTCTGTGTGTTTCTGTAGCCGGCAGCTGTTTGACTTCACTTATGTTGAATTTAACAGCTCTGCGTCCCACGGCACTCCCCCGTGCACGTTCTCCACATTTCATTTATTTGTGAGCATTTTTTCTTTGGATCAAGGCTGATGTTGGACATGAGTGCTGTACAGTCATATGTAATATTCAGCTGAGGACAGACAGGTCAGTGCAGTGATGTGCAGTAAGACGTGACCCACATTTATAATGGGTTCCACAGAAGGAGAACGAATACATGAACTTTACTGGAACCACAGTAGGTGTGGACGTCCTGACAGTCACTCATCATTCTGGCGGCATTTAAAGAAAGGATCAGATTATTTAGTTACCTCTTGGTTTAATTCCCTTAAATCGGTTTATTTTATTTTATTTAATCCGGCCTAGCTACAGTATTTTACTGTATTTATATTAATTTATGGATTAATTTAGCTTTCTAATTATTGCTGTATAATTTTATTAGCAAATTATCTCTTTAAAATAAGTTTGTGGTTGTTTTAATTTTGCAGTATAACAAATAATGTTGAGCACAATAACTAAACACAGTTGGTAACTGGTTTTGCTGAAGGTATATTTTAAATTCCTATTTCAAGTCTGGTTCTTGTTCATAACATTTAGTTAAGAAGTTAGTTAAGATTTAATTTTTATCTCAAACTGTCTCTCTTCTGTTCTCCTGGTTTTTTTTTCTTTCTCTGTCAGACCGACCTTGTTAAAGAGTTTTCTACCTCATTGCACCGTGTTCCTGTCGATCTGCAGGGTCACTGGATCAATACCATGACTCAGCTGCTGAATTCGTACCTTTCACCTCCGTCGTTCCCATTACAGATAAAAACCAGCTCCACACTGAAGACAGTTGAACAAACCTTTATGTTCTTTAATCTAATCTTTAATGTGTCATGTTTGAGTTGTGGATGAATCTCTGATGAGACTGAAACTACTGTACTGTGTTTTTATATTTCAGGCTGTTACAGTATATCTCTTGCAGATCCCTGATGACATCAGTTTAAACCCCAGCTCTTACTTTAGGGAGTGAGATATTCACATTCTCCATTATTTATGATCCTCTGTTTTTTTATGAGTTCCCAGCAGGCTGAAGAATCCCTGAAAGCACAGCGCCGATCTTTTTATTGCTCCAAACACCAGCTCAGCGTGTGAGTATTAACCACAGTGAAAGACTTCATATATTTACTGTTTTGGTCTCCTTAGATTTAAATTCTAGTGCCAGTGGTGGGGAAAGAACTAAATGCAGTAATAAAACACTATAAAATACTTAATTCCAAGGCCTTCTAAATACTACTTTGGTAAAAGTACTGTAGTATAAGTGATCTCTCAATGCATTAGGAATCTTTTAATCAGCGTGTAACAAACGTCCTAATGAGTAGCTGGAAACTAAAAAACAGAAACTCAGTAGGTCTTTGCAGAGCTCGTTACTCCATCCTGTCCCGCATTTACCAGGGGAAAACAAAAAGACAGGATGGAAGTAAGAGGATGGAAGATGGATGCTTATGTAGACAGGAAGAACACGAGGGAGGGAAGGCAGTGATGCTGTTACCTGAGAGACAGTAACCACGGCAGCCTGCGTTTGACCTCCAATTGTCCTTCTAATATTTTCTCATTAGAGAAAAAAAACAGACAGAAAGCAGGGATGGGGAGATCATCTGATCCTCCACGCTGATCAGGTCTGTTTAAAACTGAATATCAGAGTCAGGCTGCAGCCTCAAAACGATGGAAAGATTCAAAATACAGAACAAAGAGTAAACAGTGGCTCCGCGATGGGGTTTTAATAAGTTACCAGGACATGAAGAAATATTATATTTGTGTTTAATACAACCCACCCAGAGCTAGACACAGTGAGACCAAACTAAATCAAGATCAAACTGCCTCATTTCAATGAACCTACCGCCCACACTCCTCCCACCTGAGCACTGAGACGGTGTCAAGGTTGAGAAAATGCCAAACTGCTGGATCTGGATGTTGTGCTGCCAGGAAAAAAATAGTTCTTCTTAGGTCTGTGTCTTAAAAACGATTTGTATTTAAACTGAAACATCGATAAACATGTTTCAGCTTCATATCGTGGCTGTACTGAACAGGGACAGCTGGACTGCACACAGTATTTGAACTGGGTAGTCTGTGGATCAGGAATCTGCCAGTTTCAGGTTTATGGAGTTCACACTGAGGTTTCTGAATCAGCTCCTCTGTCTCTGGCCCCCCCACTGAGAAACACACTGAGCTTTTTACATCATTTTACTCTGAAAGGCCTCAAACATCGTGTGTGTGTGTTGTGTGTGTGTGTGTGTGTGTGTGTGTGTGTGTGTGTGTGTGTGTGTGTGTGTGTGTGTGTTGGGAGACCGACCACAGGCAAAACGAAGCAAACCATCTGGACATAGCACAGTGTGATCACACCATTTACCATACACTCACACACACTCACACACACTCACACACACTCACAAACACACACACACACTCACAAACACACACACACACACACACACACACACACACACACACACACCCTCCCTCAGTGTTCCTGAAGGTGAAGTTTGCACAATTAGTTTCTTAATTTGTATGGTCTGCATCTTAAAGCAGTAAAACAGAACACAGAACACAGAACACAGTACCTTGGAGTATTTTGTACTCAAGTACAGCAGTTAGTACCTGTACTTTGAGTCTGTGCCTCGCTCCTGTCAGTCTGAAGCTGTTTATCCTCCTCGTCCTTTCTAACGACCTCATTAGTTCGTTAGGAGATAATTAGTTTGAAACGAGTTGATTGTGTGGCTGGACGCCTGCTGGTGTGCTGAGTCAGCGTTTTACACAGAGACACTAATAATACCAGAAACAGTGACAGAAACCTGCAGAGCGCCACCAACAAGCTCCAGTCAGCTACAGTTGAGCTAGTTCATCCTCTGGAGAGTAGGACCAGGTCCTGTCATGATAATCGGACCTGTACTGGAGTTTCGCAGATGAAAACCTCAGCGTCTTCAGCTCTGCTCCAGCGTTTTAGTCAGAGCTGCTGTCTGCTGGTCTCAGCACTGTCGTACACCTTCTCACCTGGCTGTGCTCCTTCCTTCACTTCACTCTCTCACTACACACTCCTCATAACTCTTGACCCTAAGCATTGAAACTCTTCCACCTTCTCTCTCTCCTGTGCACATGTACTCACCCTAACTTCCATTTCTGCTCAGATTTGATGAGTAAAGCAAAAGGTTTTGTCTTTTTCCGTCTTTGCAGGACGTAGCATTGTTCACTGACACAGCAACAATCAGCTGTGGAACTGAAAACACGTGAGCTCAGTGTTCACCTGACACTGTCGCATGACAACAATCACAAAAGACTTCAGGAACACACACACACACACACACACACGCGCACACACACACACGCACACACACACACACACACACACACACACACACACACACACACATTATGTAACCTGATGGTGGAGCATGTGATGGAGCGAGAAGCAGGAACAACACAAGCTCAGTGTTTCATTGTGAAGCTGCTGCTGCTCACCTGGACTGTTTTATTCAAACATTTCCTCTTGTGTCTGTTGCTGTTTTCAGCCTGAGCTGACACAAAAACTCTGGAGCAGCGGGGGTGTGACTTCCTGCTAAACAAATACAGAGGAACTAATAATACTCACTCAAACAATAGTTTAAAGAAAACTCATAAAATAAGACAAACACAGATTAAAGAGTGCTCATGTACAAATCTTTTCTATAACTTGTGCAAAATGTTTCCACAGCGTTGACAACGTGCTCTCACTGGCTCAGTTCCATCGTTTTCAAGTAGCTAACTTTTCACATCCCAACACCTACACCCACACACACTGTGAAGAAATAATTGATTCTCTTCATATGTTTTTTATTAATTGTTGGTGGTGCTGAGCTCTGTTATAATATAATATGAAAATACCTGACAGGTGTTATCTTCACCTTAAAGACAAACTTTAATATCAGTGCATCATTATGGACAAAGTATTTGACGTCTGACACAGGTGCGGTTTACAACCTACAGGCCTCTGATTTTAGTCTCTTCCATGTTCTAAATCTACCAGTTTAACAGAAACAGAGAGGATTTATGTGCTGTACGACTCTAACATCTCTTCATAAAGCAACAATTCCACTAAAGGTAGAACCGACACACAACAGATAAAACTGTAGCGACAAACTCGTGGCGTCACATGTTCTCTGTCCCCTAAAGTTAAACATGAAACTAACTGTGTGAGTCCAACCTAAACCTGATTTTAACCTCAAGCCCCAAACAGCTGTTTGAAGATAAAGTTTAGTTTCCACTAAACTTTGTCCACACACACACACACATACAGCTGACACACACCTACAGCTGACACACACACAGCTGACACACACACACACACACACACCCAGCTGACACACACACACACACCCAGCTGACACACACACGCTCTGTGGTCGGTGACAGCTGCTCCACTGCTGCTGAACTCAACAATAACCTGCTGAATAATTGAGTGTGTGTGAAGGTGGAAAACTTCAGGCTTCGCCAGGACCTGTCCGACACACACAGGAAGTTTTTCAGGACGTGACAGGTAATCCTTTAAGTATTAAAAGCTTCACGCAACACAAACCAGCACCGGGGAAACTTATTTATAGAGCAAAGGTTCTCTGTTCACTCTGAAATAAATAGAAACGTGATTAATGTACGTTGCACAGAACATTCTGCCGGTGAAAAGAAACGTTGCCGTGATTGTTGGACCGATGGAGAAGTCCAAACACATGACGACTGAATTAAAAGTTGGGACTGTCGACTCCGATGAAGTGAGGTTGAAACTATTGATAAGAATCTATTTTAATCTTTGAGACGAGGACGACTCCTGTAAAATCAGTTTCAAGGTAAAAACCTGCTGCAGGAATCTGTAATGAGCTGCTTTAAAACCACATCGTATGATTCAAGCTGAGCAAAAACAAACCCTCAGCAGCAGAGGTGAGTTTTTTATTTCCCAGGATGCACTTGAATGCTATTTGTGTTCCAGGATGAGCGCCGCACCGATCAGCAGCAAACACCTCGATCACCGGTGCCGTGAATCATACATGAGTCACTTTTCATTGTGCAGAAAGACGAAGTCAGAAATAGTTTGGATCTGACTCACTGCTGAAAAGAAAGCGGCTTCTTTCTTTGTGTGCAGCAGAAAGTCACTTCTCCAAAAGTCGCAGACAATAAAGCGAGAAGGAGAGTTTGGAACGCCACTGTGGTGCAGCCAGAGTTTGGGAACACGCAGATTTATGAATAACATTCGACGAAAGGCTTCAACGATTAATTACAAGAAAACAGAGAGAGACCTTAAAACAACGAATCGAGCTGCTTATTTTAATCACTGGAGGTCCAGTGGAGGGCCAGTGGTCCAGTGGTGGTCCAGTGGTACAGTGGAGGTCCAGTAGAGGTCCAGTGGTCCAGTGGAGGTCCAGTGGTACAGTGGAGGTCCAGTGGTACAGTGGAGGTCCAGTAGAGGTCCAGTGGTCCAGTGGAGGTCCAGTAGAGGTCCAACGGTCCAGTGGAGGTCCAGTAAAGGTCCAGTGGTCCAGTGGAGGTGCGGTGGTCCAGTGGAGGTCCAGTGGTACAGTGGAGGTCCAGTAGAGGTCCAGCGGTCCAGTGGAGGTCCAGTAGAGGTCCAGTGGTCCAGTGGAGGTGCGGTGGTCCAGTGAAGGTCCAGTGGTACAGTGGAGGTCCAGTAGAGGTCCAGCGGTCCAGTGGAGGTGCGGTGGTCCAGTGGAGGTCCAGTGGTACAGTGAAGGTCCAGTGGAGGTCCAGTAGAGGTCCAGTGGTCCAGTGGAGGTCCAGTGGAGGTCCAGTGGTCTAGTAGAGGTCCAGTGGAGGTCCAGTGGAGGTCCAGTGGAGGTCTAGTGGAGGTCCAGTGGTCTAGTAGAGGTCCAGTGAAGGTCCAGTGGTCCAGTGGAGGTCCAGTGGTCCAGTCTAGAGCAGTTTACTGAGAAGTTCTTCTCTTCTCTTAGTTTGCAATTTAAAATGTTAAAATCCAGGAAGTTTGTGGCCTGTACCTGACTAAAGGATTTCCTCTTCTCTCTTCCTACTGAAAATCTGTTCAGACCAAACAATGAATAAGAAGAGGAAAAGAAAACTGACCAAACCACTGGGACAATCAGGTCATCAAAAGTCTGGACGTGTCTTTCTGAGTTCGAGGATTGTGCAGGTGCTGGAGAGAAGAGACAACAGAAGGTCAAGCAGCATCTGCAGCGTAGATTACAGAGCAGACCGGGGCTGTGGGCTGCTCAACAGTTAGAAGCTGCATAAACCTTCATTTTTAATTTAAGCAGCATATGCCCGTGTCCTGCTGGGACACTTCCAGTCTTCATTTTTCCCAAATGTCCCACTGGAGGAACACTTCAGCTGCACAGGTCCCCTCTCTGGTCAGCTGGTATTAAAAAATATGATGACCATCTGCTGTTTTTCTGAGAGCAGACGCTCAGAAAGCTGAAAGCTCTGGTCCCTCTCTGATTTTTAATCCAGTCAGGCATGAAAGAAAAGTTCTGTGAAGGAGTTGGAAACTTTCTGAAAACTGACCGTCAGCCTGTTTAACTGTCTGAAGCAGTAGGAGGTGAAGCGAAGTACAGCGCGGGGTGAACCAACGAACAAAATCCACTTCATCTTTGATGTAACGATGTGACAACACAAAGGCAGCGACACGGGGGAGTCGTGTTAACCTGAATGCCAATTAGCAGCATGTCAGCTCTGACAATCGGCACTTTGATTTGAGTTTTCTGAAGCATCGTCAGGAACCCGCCGAGTTTAAAGAAAGGTCAAACAGCTGACGGGTGAACACCTGGAGCGAGAGGGACGAGTCTGCTCATCTTTAATGTGACAAGAGGAAAAGTTTGGAAAGTGATGATGCGTGGAAAACGAAGCAGAGGAAAAGCTTTAGGAAACGTCAGCACATCACCACGATGGAAGAACCGGACCAGTCAGACACAAGCAGAAGAGATGGAGCATGAACAACAGAGCCCCTGGACACAGACGAGTGTCTTGTTTTGTGGGGTTTTGCTTCTTCTTACAGACGTTTTGTGCATCTTTGAAGACGTTCCGAGCTTCATTGGGATTGTTCTCAGTGTCTTTGTGCTAGTTTAGCATCTCCTTGTTGCCTGGCTCAGCTCCCTGCTCCCTCGTTGTGGTCGTTTTAAGTGTTCTTGAAGCTCTTTCTATGATTGTTTATGTGTTTGTGGTCATTTTCTTTGACTTTGTGGTTATCATGTGTCTTTTGGGGCTGTTTTGAATATTACCAGCCAGTCTCATATTCCTTCTACACAGGAGCATCCAGACAGAAACAACTACCAACATCATGAACCTCGGTGAAGGTGTGCTGCTGCCATGTGGGGTAGTTGTTTTTTAAAGGTTTCTTTTGGGCTTCTTGAACCTTTATCTGATAGTGTGACAGTAGAATGAATGTGTTTCTTTTTTCTTTTACACTTTAAATGTCACATGATATATGTCAGCTGTGGTCATTTCATTGGTGTCTGTTGTTCCAATCATCCGTTCATCGCTCACCTCCTGCACTTGATGACTTTTTAAAACCATTAAACTGTGACATCAGTGCAGACTTCCAACCATCAGCTCAGATAAAGTCAGACAGCACTTCAGGGGAAACTTCACTCTGGTTTCCAGGTTCTTTGAAATATGACTCCTCCCGGTTAAACAGCACCGGACAAAGAATGAAATATGACTTTGTTTTCCGGCAGCTGACAAATGAAGACGGAGAGTGTTTGTATTATTCATTAGACGGATTAATAATTAACTTGTTTACTTCACACATCTGCCTCTCCGGACCAATCACAATCAGACAGTGATAGACAGATAATTAACACCAGAGCTTTGCAGGAACTAAACTCATCCAAAGACGATGATAGACGACGAAGTGTCAAGTTCCTGGAAGAAAAAGAAGAGAAACATGATTTAAAATGTTCATCTCCATTGATCAACAGCTGCTTCTTCTGATGAAAGATGAACAGAGTATGTTCTACAGCTCTTACTAAATAATAATCCACTCCAGTAGAAATGGGAACATTACCTGGTTCAGGTGTGTGGATGACACCTGGCTGAAGATCATGATCCAGGAGGTCCTGCACAGACCACATGAACACAGTCGACACCAACTCACACAGGTCGAATTTTAGGAAACCTCATATTTAAAGGTGTTATATTAAATTAAATTTTAATTTAAAGCTGTTAAATTAAATTCAATTTAAATTTAAAGGTGTTATATTAAATTAAATTTAAATTTAAAGCTGTCAAATTAAATTTAATTTAAATTTAAAGCTGTTAAATTAAATTTAATTTAAATTTAAAGGTGTTATATTATTTTAAATTTAAATTTAAAGCTGTTAAATTAAATTTAATTTAAATTTAAAGGTTATATAAATTTAAATTTAAATTTAAAGCTGTCAAATTTAATTTAATTTAAATTTAAAGCTGTTCTATGATCCATCCCACCTCCATTATCATCTCCCATATTCAGAACTTCTCATTTCCCACAGTAAACTTCAATCCTAATAATGTTTGTGCTGCAGCTTTGTGATTATTCGTAACTTACTGTATTTCCAATAATCGTTGTTATCCTCACTATTTTCTAGGAATTGAGTCACACTTCATGATGTTGATAAATCAAAGAGCACTTGTGTGGTTATTATGTGATTCTCTTCCTGACTCAACCCACACTTTAAGAGCCGTAGCATGTGGCTCTTCCACGGAGTCCCTTCAACCTGACTTATCTCTCTATGAAAGCTGCTGACGACATTCAATGAGTTCATAAAAGCCTCGTACAGGAAGCACAGCTCTTTACTGGGCTGTGGATCCTCGCAGTTCATGCCACTACATACACGTCATCTTCAGCTACTTCATTCCTTCCACAGGTTCACTGAGTTCATCCCCAGTGTAGTTGGACCAGAGTGAGTTCAGACTGGAATCCGCACAGAGGAATAAAGAGAACATGTCATCGTCTGATTCAGGATCACTGTGAACAAACATCACACTGAAGATCACTCACTGTCCTCTAAACTAAAATCGTCCTTCACAAGCAGAAAAGCTAAATATCATAACAAACATGGAATTTCATCTGGGTTCTTTTCCACACAACTTTCTCCCATTATCGTGTCACTTCATTAAAGACGTGACGCTCGGCAGCTTCAGAGCAGCACGGACAGGTATCTCCAACACTGAACCAGGAGGTTTCCACAGCATGAAGAACCAGCGAGGGCGTCAATCAGCTGTCACATTCAGATATTGTAGCACTGACTGCAGATTTCTTTAAAGCTGCTAATGGTTTGTTTAAAGCACCGTCAAGTCATTTTACTGACACTCACCTGTTTCTCAGGTGTAAATGTGATGAGTAATTCTAAAAGTTGGAATCTATAGAATTGTACTATTTACATACTGCATGTGGTGTGTATATGTATATATGTAGCCAGAGCCACTTGTGTGCAAAGGTTTGAATCCCACTTTGTTGATGTTCCACGTTTTTCATGATGTGTAAAATATAACACAGAGAAATCACAGCTCAGAGTCTTTCTCTCGTTCACTGATGACTTTCCACCCACTCCTCTGCAGATCACTTCAAGCTCGTCTGTGATCCCCCACATATCTCCACTGATGTTCAGGTCAGGGAACTGTCAGGGACTTGAAGTGATTCCTGGTGGATTTGGAGCCTCTTCTCTCTTTGACTCTCTTCACTCTCCCCTCAATCTGTGCAGAGCTTCCTGTGCCACCGGCTGCCACACAACAACAAAGCTGAGGATTTCCTGTGTGTAGCAGCATCTCTGGTCCTGGTGTGTGAGGTGCACCTCTCTGTCCACTGCAGTCGGCTCCAAACCAGACTGGGATCAATCAGTACTACACAGTACCGGTCACAATGCTACCGCAGTAAATACTGACGCTGGTGCAGGTGAACATTAAACCTTTAAACAACAAAACACCACAAAGTGTCTTCACAGATGATTTCTTGTTCATCTGTCGCTTTAATTTCCTTCGCAAAGCCGCTCATTAGTAAAAAAGTAAAGAAACGAACGAGCAACACAATGCGTTTCTCTTCTGTTTGCGTCATCAGTTTTCTTTTTGCGACTTGTTTCTGTCTGTCTCATTTCCCCGGTTAATGAGGGAGGTAATTTAAGCTTTTTATTGTGTGTCTGCAGCTCCAGAACAAACAGCACTGTAATTAGATTTCTGTGTTTGTGTTATCAGAGGGAGCTGCAGAGGAGAGGAGGGGCCTTCTTCTTCCCCTTCTCTGTTCTCTAAAGCGTCGTCAGGTAACATTGGTGTGACTGGAACGAGTTTTAACAAATCCAGATCAGCTGGTTCTGCAGTCGGACATCTGGCTCTGTGCTGTGTGTTGTCGTATTTATGGTCATGTTGAAGTCCTTTCAATCTAATTTGCATGTCTGTGATTGTCTGTTCACCCTGTACACAGGCTCTGGTTGGATAAGTCAGTGAACCACTACACATGGACAGTATGGATATTCTATTATTAAGATAATATTACTAAAAACACACGGCCACGTGCACCGAGGGCGGCGTCTGGATCAGATCCGTCTGTAATGAGACACTGGACGATGTGACCTGCTGCAGCACTTTCTCTCAGACATCGATCAGACGTCTGAGACCAAACAGCGTCCATACATTTCACTTTGTTTGTTTTTTCCTGCGGTCTGTCCCAGTCACAGGAGGCTGAGGGGAAGCCCTGCACAATCGATCAGACACGTGAGCCTCCCGGCGGGGTTAAAGGGATAGTCCGCTGAATGCAGCCACTGTGTAATTCAAGCCAGGAGTCAGACACGACCTCCAGGAAGGATGAAGGACACTCTGTCTCTTCAGGCCTGTTTGTCAGTTTGCTGGATCACTAATCTGTCCCTTTGTGCTTGGTTCTCTTCTCTGTTGGGTTATTTTAAATCTCACTGTCATCTACAAAGCTAAAATATATGTTTCTATGTAAGTAAACCAGCATTTCAACACAGTGAGAACATCTGACCACAACATTTTAGAGCTTTTAGAACTCACAGCTTCTAAACTGGACTCTGTACAAAGTGGAAACCAACGTTAAATATTAGACACAACAGCGTCTAGAGGTTTGATTTATTATCAGCGGAAACATCATTAGGTCATTGAAATCCAAAGGAACCGTTCCTCACTCGTCATTATCACTCTCTTTTCTTTCTCTACCTCCACCCTCCTCCGTCTCTCTTCATCCTCTCACTCTCTCCTCTCGTTTCTTGTCTTTATTTCCTCCCTCTTTTCCTTTCTGCTCCCTCTCTCTGCTCCAGTTTCTCCTCCCCTCTCTCGATCCTGCAGTTAATTGATATTCAGTTTGTGTTTGGGGTAAATTGAATGTCTCTGTCCATTACACTGAGCGTCAAGCAGCAACCTGACGAGGCGACAAACCAATTACAGCTCGCAGACGTACGCCTCTCTGTCCATCTGTCCCTCCGTCCATCTGTTTATTATGCACACGTTCTATTTCTACACAGCGTATTAAACAGAGCAGAGACAGTGGAATGAAAACCATGATGAAAGAGACACTTTGAAGTGGCGTCAGTTAAGAAAAATGATGAGACCCAGCAAAAAGTGAGATGACGCTGGAGGATGAAAGGAGAAATGGACAGATGGAGGAGAAGTGGGAACAACTGCTGACACTGTCAACTTTTATTTTAAGAACCCCCTCATGGGGTGTCCCACCACCACGGGTGGACGGGGTCTGTTGTCTTCGTGTCCTCGTCTCCTCGTCTCCTTCTGTCATCTCAGTCTCAACAGGACATAAAGGAGCCAGTGTCCGAAGGTTTCCTGATAATCCAAGTGTCTCACCTTTTACTCCACATCCTCCCCTCACACTTTTACCATTTCTATTTTATCATCTCCCCCCCCCTCCTCCCCCGGTCCCCCCCTCTTTATCTTCTATAAATTCTATCAGGCGGTAAAGGGCGACTTAATGGAGAGATTTACAGCAGGCTGTAAAAGCCGTGCTACTCTCTCTCTCTGTCAAATCCATCCGTCTGACAGGATCACTGCCGGGTCAGAGTTCACACCTGAAATGAGGCGACGTTGACAGAAATGTGAGAAACATGAGTGTGAACACAGGATGGGAAGAGTAAGGTCCAACAGAGAGAGTCCAGAGATACAAAGAGAAATAAGAAGGTAAAGAAAAGGAACAGTAACAGAGACAAAGGGAAAGAAATGAGACAGAGAAGATTTCAGAGACCGATAACAAGAATAATCAGAAAAACTGAGACACAGAGGACACGAGGAAGACAAAAAGACGGAGAGGAAAGACCAAATATTAAAGACACTGAGGTCGATTCGTTCTAATTACAGCACTGGATCGACACTGACCCTTCACCCTCATAGAAGATGAACCGATCCATCGTCGTTACCGCTGTCGACCTCGACATCATCACGTGTTCGTTAATCATCTCCTTTCACCACTCTGACTTTTACTCAAAGCCGTCATCGTCTTTTCTCTCATTTAATCCAATTTAATAAGTGAAACGGTTTTGTTCCAGAATCACGCGTCCACCTTCCACTTCAGGTTTATCCTGACGTCAAGTGTCCGGACACTACGGAGCAGATCCAAAACATGATGGACGGATTCAGATTCATCCAACCTTGTAGTAAAAGAGGAAATCATCAGGAAATCAGACCCTAATTTGTTCTACTAGAACTTTAACTTCAGCTGCAAAGTGAAGCAGACAAACATGTTTTTAGGTCTGATAGTGAAGCGATCATCTACTGACTGAAGACGTACTGGACAGTAGAAGCTGCAGTTTCACCAACATCTGATGCTTCTCTGAATCCGTCCGTCGTCTGGGGACAGCCGTCCAGGTCCAGGGGGCTGATGAACAACAGGAGCTTCACACGCTGTCGTGTTCCAGCCTTAAGAAGGAAACTGGTCTGGTGTCAGAGGGTAAAGTTCAACAACAGAAGGACTGATTCAGGCTGCTATTAGTGTGAGGAGCTGTTAGTACAGACACGTCACTGTCTGTATTCACTCATAGTTCTCAGACAGCTCTGTGTCACAGCTCCGTGGTGTTCTGGATTATAAAACAGTCGACCTGTTTGGATCGTTCAGTGTCGAGTGTAAACTTCGTGTCCCTGATCTTGTCTGTGTTTCACTGGTTTCTGAAAAATATTTCAACCTTTAACCGAGCGATACTTCATCTAAATAACTGAAATAACATTTTGAAGGAGGTTTTGCACTGATTCAGTTTTTCTGAAGATAGCATGTCAGTGGATTTATTCTTTTGTGGGGGTGACATTGACCCTAGAATAACGATGAGTAATGAAAGTTATTACAACATACATTTCAGTGATAGTAACCCCGGCCCCCGCTCGACTAAATGAGAAATATTACACACAGGAGACACCGGCTGATAAATGTGTTAATGCTGCACTTTTTTATGGAATATTCTTAATCGCCCTTCACCAACAAAGCTGACATTGCTCCGTCTTTTCTCTCTTTCTCGCCTCCTGAGCCCTGACACCGCTCTTCAATCTTTTATGTCCTTAATAATATCTTTTTCATCTGTCTTTTATATATGATGGAGGGTGAAAAGGCAGCGGGGGCTGTGGATGAGCAGCTCCATTTTCAATCCTCGCAGCTGACTTTGAAGCGCTCTTTAGCCTTGAGAAAAGGAGGCAAAGTGAAAATGAAAGCAGATTTTTTTTAAATGTACAAAATCAAAAATAACATGATGTCAGAGAAAGAGAGGAAGAGGCCGGCAGCTGATGGAGGCAGAGACGAGAGGGGTCGAAACTATTTAGTCTGCACATTAAAGTATGATGACATGAATACTGGACCCAAACTTTAAACATGTTTAGTTATACTATATTTATAAAACTATATTTTAAAACCGTGTTTACTTTGACTTGTTTGCAACAACTGGATCAAATCTTATTCTGTCTGTTGTACTAGTTTGTACTATATGAACTCAGCTGAGTAATTCACCACCCGCCTGGAGAAAAACACGGTAACTGAAAGATTGGTAATAATATTAAACACAGCACAGACTGTGGTCGTACGTGAGCGATGCTTCAGATACAAGTGTTGATGATTTGTGATATGAACAACTCAAAGTGTTTTTCACAAATATAGACGGACAAGAGTCGCGCTAACACGATGTGTTTTTCTCTACATCAACATCTTTCTTTCTCTCTCTCTCACACACACACACACACACACACACACACACCAACAGATTGTGCTGAGGCTGCAAACATCACTAACATTTTATATCAAACATCTGCCTCCCATGTGTGAGGTTTGATTTGTCTCCACGTGTGTGCGTCTCCTTCAGCTTCTGTGCATATGGTAGCATGTTTGCATGACTAGTCGTGTGTGTGTGTGTGTGTGTGTGTTCATGCATAATTCATGCAAGTGTTGATTTCTCACACATCTGATGTCCATATGCACACACAGACTCACACACTCAGCATCTCGTCTCCTTCTTCTGATAGGAATGTTAACTATGTCTAATCAGCGACACATTCACTGTAAATATTTCACTACTTCGGTCTCGAGACAAATCCAGTCCATCAAGTGCATAGTACAACAACGATGAACCAAGAGTCTGACCTGAAAAAAGCTAATTGAATAGATGAAGTTCCATCAACAGCAGGCTGCACGATCCCGTCTTCACCTTATCGAATGTGCAGACCGAACAGGCAGGAAGGATCAGGTTCAGGTCAAGATTTACTGATCTGATGCCCCAACATCTGTCTGTCTCTTCTAAATGCAGCTTCAGTAACAATGCAGACCACAATCACAGAAACAAAAGAAAATCATTAGAGAGAAGCTCCAACACTAAATCAGCCTGAGCTTATATCAGTGAACCAGCTCTTTGTTTCCTCCCTCTGCTCCAACCTGTTATAACTAATGACATCATTAGATTTAACACAAACTTCTTTTGCTCTGTGCTTCGACGGTGTCCACATCCTTCAGTTTAGCATCAACTGCAAGATTAGGATCTGCACTTCCTGCAGGTTTCTGTGTTTTCAGAGGGGAAGTTCCTCCTAAAAACACAACAATATGTGGTTTGTTATCTGCAGAAATAATTGGCTTCAGGGTCCCAACGCAATCCTGCACAATGATGCATATTTTCTATTCCTGTCTATTTAAATGGAAAGTAGGGAGATCGAAAAAGAACGAACAAATGAATAAAAAACAGCTTTGTCATCATCATCTTTATCTTCTTAAAACCAAAGACGCAAAGTAAAATAATTGAAAACTATAAATAAAACCACCAAACAAAAATCACACACGTCGCACAAAGTCACAGCGGCTGAGGAGATTTTTATCGGAGAAGTCCAATCAGAATTTGTCTCTGCTGCCTCAACAAGTAAAGATAAATTTTCTAGCACAAAAAGTTTTTCACCTGAAAATGAAACAAAGGTTCAGCCTGATAAGAGAAACAGTCAGAATGGAAAGAGAACGAGCTGGAGACCACGAGCAGGACAAGCTGACTGGTCCACAGGTGGAGGCTCGCAGCATATATGACTTATCTTATGTATAATATGATAATATAATACGATGTTATTAGAATGTGTTCAAATGTGAGAAAACATCAGATTATTATTATTCGTTTGATTTCATAACCTTCACACAGTTTCTGCTGTTGGTTTGTTAAATACGGGTCTTTGTCAAATGATTGTACATTTTTTGTAACTGCATGAAAAATATGTTCATAAAAAAATTCAATAGCAAAGATAGAGAATAAAAACACTAATTCATGCATGAAAGGGTTAAAGTGCAGTCAAACACCCAAATAATGACAAGAAATGAAAAATGAAATAAGCTGTGCACACTGTTCACTTCTTTCTGTTAACAATCCCACAATGCACTGCTCCAAGAGATTTTACAAATTACTGTCACGCAGCTATTAGTAATTATTTATGAGTGAGGATGAAATGTGCTTTAGTCTCAATTTACTGCCGACTACTGAGGGGTCGTTACACAGGGAGCAGCTAGAGACAGAGAAACAGCACAAAGCAGCTTCACCAGTTCAAACTTCTGCAGGCTGCTCTGTGTTACTTTCAGTTTTAGTCAGTTCCACGCTTTTCTCCTCCTGTGACCTGTTGTCCTATGTTTACACTGTAAAAAGACAATTAGAAACCTGGTCTACCTTCACAGGTAGACATGGGCAAGTAGTTTTAAAGCAGCCTGTTGAAGGTGTGGAGGTGATATCAGTAATAATACCTGCAGCCAGTGTTCAGCTGGACGACAGACAGACAGACAGACAGACAGACAGACAGACAAACAGACAGACTCCTGCAGCTTCACTGGGCTCAGATTAAATAATACAGAGCAGACGAATCACAAAGTGAATGCAGGATGACACATGGACTGACGTGACTGTGAAGGAATCCAGGAGGACCTCCCAACATGCACCGCTGCACCTCGACGCAGGGCGTTCATATTAGATACAAGCAGCAGCTCAATAAAACATACAGCATGTTGGAGAAAATCCAGCTGAGTAAGATCTGAACATCGTGCTGGAGGTCAGACGGTTGACGGAGAGGAGTGTTCAGTCCCCTGCTGCAGAGAGGAAGTGAAGGTTGGAAGCACAGAATCCACCTCAGTGCATATCAGCAAAGTCAGCACCAGTGGAAACTCGGTTGATTTCAGGTGTTTGATGGCTCAAGATGTTAATGTTCCAACTTAATGAGCTGCCACTATAATGAAAAATGTGTATTTATGAAAAAGAGCATCGCGTTGAGCCATTAACACGTCCGTGAAAGAAGATCTGAGCAGGAACTTCTTTTAATCAAATCCTCGTTGCAGCTGACAGAGCAGAATTTATTTCATTAACATTTGCTTGAACATTGTAAATAAATAGAACGAGTTTCACAGCATTGGTCTTTGGAGGGAGGATAAATCTGCCTCGTTAATATTCAGTAGTTTGTGGCTTTTATTCTACTTGTTAAAAACAGATTTGTGCATGTGTGGCCCCAAAAATGAATCAACTCAACCAAAGTCCCTTTAAACTGGGGACAAATTGCCTGCAGCTCAACCAGAGGTGTTGGACACATCCTCATTTGTGTTTGTCTGTGTGTGTGTAATATCCTGTCACAGGAACAAGCAGGAGAGAGAGTGTATCAACATGATTATGAAAATGGAGGGAGGTCGTGACGCTCATACAAACAACGCTGGTTCTGTTGGTGCCTCAGATCCACACTGGCTCTCATTAATTATGTCGGTCTGTGTGTTAGTGAACAGCCCCCCCGCTCTGAGTGTCATTAGGACGGATCGCTCCAAACAGGGTCACCTGCCCTCCATCTCCTGACAAACAGGTAGAGATGAGGAAAAACCATGAAAAATGTGATGTTATGTATTTAAAATGGGTTTCACGAATCCTTTTTACTCTGGTTTCTGTTTTATAAATGACAAAGCAGGAAGAGAAGAGATAAATAAATACAACACAAAGCAAATCTATAGGATCAGAGCTGCTGTCAGCTCCACGTGAGCTCGACGTGAGGTCAACCTCACTAATTACAACAGTGCTGCTCCAAAATGTCACTCTGAAGCAAAAAGTCGGGTTAGACAGTTTGATGAATGATCAGCCAAAAAGCTTTTGGAGACCCTCTGTAGATCAGACTCTCTGAGGGACCATGTTACATGCATTTGACAGATTTGGGGGACTGGGGATTGGATTTAGGATCTTTTTCAAGGACACAAAACCGACGATTATCATCTGACGCTGAAGAAGCAGAACAGTGTTTGCTTGTGTTTACATGTCAAAAGCCAAAGAGGTCTCTGTGTTTTCAATCTGTTTCATATGTAAAACATATATATGAATGTAAGAGTTACTATTGCAACAACACATCATCAGTTGGGTAAAACTAACCTGTCTCCCGACAGCTACCTGCTATTTCAAGCAGCAGGCAGCTGTTGTTGATGCTGCTTCGTACAGACGATGTCGTCAACAATCATTAGTCAGGACGCCGTTCATATAAACTGGGATCTACTAAGTCTGCGTCCTGCTGCCACTTTGATGAAGAAGCTGAATCTGATCCAACTTTTCTTTTAGTTCTGTCCAACGTCCACATTGCTGCTGATTCTTCACCAGCTAGGTGTTTAACACCTGTTTTAATCTAGTTGAATTTCGGTGCTGCGGCGTTCATAGACACTGTCGACAACAATAAACTCAATTAAAACTACTATTAAACAAGAGACTGCAGCGAAACTGAGAATTATCAAAGGCAGCACCTCATTATAAACCTAAAGGGGACACAATTTTATTTATTGTGATGTGGTTAATAACAGTCAGTGCAGTGCAGAACGTGATGGAAGGAGTCGCGTGTCAGCTGCTTCTCTCTTGTGTTGTTGTACCTGTATTTATATATGTTCCTGACTCTGAGTCCATCATCTAATTCAGAAGGAGCCTGTGGGATGAATCCATGTTGTAAAGAGACATCAGAGGTTCGACTGTTGTTTGGTGTTATCACATTAAAAATGAAGTTTTCCTTTGATTCACATCAATAAACTTTACAACAGCAGCCTGGGAGCTGTTTTCCTCCTCAGTTACCAACCGTGGATTTACAAGGTTTTAGCAAACTCAGTGAAAATGAAATGAAGCTCACAACGTTCTGTCCTGTTCAGTTTTATCTTGTATATGATGCAGTGATGTTATTATTTTTACCTCCTGCTGTGAAGCTTTGTTCAAATCAACCACACGGTAAAAAACAGACTCAACCTCTGTTGTGTACGTTTCATTTTGTCTTACATAAGGACTCCCACTTTACTGAGGGTGTGAACTAACATGAATCCACAGTGTGGGTTCAAAGCTGCTCACATTGATCTGATGTGGTCGAGCTTGAGAAGAACAGAATCGTCTGTTCGCCTGCTGATGTTGATACTTGAACAGTATCACGTGTTATAAAGGGAAGCGTCAGGTTAAACAGACGCGTGATGATCGTTACATACAACGGTGTGATGGATACGAACGAGCTGAGGACAGACTGATCACAGAGGAGTCGTGATGATAACAGAAGTGGAAACATCACCACCGTCAGCTGTCACAGGTCATTTTATTTCACTCTCACACTCTTTGTGTCGGTGTTCAGTTACAGGTTTGTTTCCTGTCAGTGTTTTTTGTTTTACTGCCACCTGAGAACAAAGACATCGAACGTGCAGTTTGAAAATCTGCTTTGTTTTCTTTCACTTTTGTTGAGTTTTGGTTTCTTCATTCTCAGATTGAGGCTGCTGATATGATCCAACAGGAACAGTCCCGTCTGTGAGTGAATGTCTCGTGCGTCTCTCAGGTGAATGTTTATGAATCAGTCAAGTCCACACCTGAGACCAGTTTGAGCTCCAACAAAAGCCTGATTCATTAATGGTGCTGAAGTTGCTGTCACAACCACTCACACTGCATATTTAACTGTTTTCAGGTTCTACTCCCATTATCGGTGTCGCCTTCGTTCCACGGTATGTTGAAGAAGTGATGCGGAGGAATCTGCTGTAAATCTTCCCACTAATGAAGTCGTGTAAGAAGTGATGAAGCTGTCGAGCCAGAGCTCGTTAAGAGACTGTTATCTTGTGACAGGATGTCAACTGTGTGTGTGTGTGTGGGTGTTTTCTCGACTCGTGTGTTCATAATGAACGTCAGCTTTGTGTTGTTGATTCAATGACATCACATTTTATAGCATGGATGTAAATGTGAGCACACCTCTGTGTTCACACGCTGATGTAGAGATGTCGGAGCCTCAGTCCACGTTCGGAACTGTCGTTATTTCCTCTCAGTAACATTATTAATCACACATGTTGTTGTTGATCGTTGTTTTATTGTGAAAACTATTTTTATTAATGTGACTCAAAGTGATGCCCTGAATTGTTCTGTGTGACCTGACTCAGCGTAACTCTATGATGCAATTTGACTCTACATGGCCACATGGCTGCCTAAGAAGTCAACCATCACCACCCTGCAGTTTGCCTACAGGAAAAACAGGTCAGCTGATGATGCAGTAAACCCAGGTCTCCATTACATCCTGCAGCACCTGGACCTCCCTGGCACGTATGTCAGGATCCTTTTCGTGGACTTCAGTTCAGCCTTCAACACGATCACCGCTGGGATACTCGACCATAAACTGACCCAGCCCACCGTACCTGCTCCCACGTGTCCGTGCATCAGGAGCTTCCTGACTTCTCATTCAGGTTCCTAGGATCCACATCCACATCTCCCAGGACATGAAGTGGTCCTCCCACATAGAAACAGTCCACAAAAAGTCTCACCAGAGGCTGTAATACAGCTCAGGAAGTTCAATCTGCACCAGGAGCTGCTGACCATATTTTATACCCCCATCATCCAGTCTGTCCTCTGCACCTCCATCACTATGTGGTTTGGTTCAGCCACCAAGCAGGACACTTCACTCACTCTATATGAATCTAAATGACTCTACAAGACTCTACATGTGACTCTACATGACTCTACATGTGACTCTACATGACTCTACATGACTCTACATGTGACTCTACATGACTCTACATGACTCTACATGTGACTCTACATGACTCTATATGAATCTAAATGACTCTACATGACTCTACATGTGACTCTACATGACTCTACATGTGACTCTACATGACTCTATATGAATCTACATGACTCTACATGTGACTCTACATGACTCTACATGACTCTACATGTGACTCTACATGACTCTATATGAATCTAAATGACTCTACATGACTCTACATGTGACTCTACATGACTCTATATGAATCTAAATGACTCTACATGACTCTTCATGGGACTCTACATGACCTGACTCTACATGACTCTACATGTGACTCTACATGACTCTACAAGACTCTACATGACTCTACATGACTCTACATGTGACTCTACATGACTCTATATGAATCTAAATGACTCTACATGACTCTACATGTGACTCTACATGACTCTATATGAATCTAAATGACTCTACATGACTCTACATGTGACTCTACATGACTCTATATGAATCTAAATGACTCTACATGACTCTACATGTGACTCTACATGTGACTCTACATGACTCTATATGAATCTAAATGACTCTACATGACTCTACATGGGACTCTACATGTGACTCTACATGACTCTACATGTGACTCTACATGACTCTATATGAATCTAAATGACTCTACATGACTCTTCATGGGACTCTACATGTGACTCTACATGACTCTATATGAATCTAAATGACTCTACATGACTCTTCATGGGACTCTACATGTGACTCTACATGACCTGACTCTACATGACTCTACATGACTCTACATGTGACTCTTCATGGGACTCTACATGTGACTCTACATGACCTGACTCTACATGACTCTACATGACTCTACATGACTCTACATGTGACTCTTCATGGGACTCTACATGTGACTCTACATGACCTGACTCTACATGACTCTACATGACTCTACATGTGACTCTACATGACTCTACATGACCTGACTCTACATGTGACTCTACATGTGACTCTACATGACCTGACTCTACATGACTCTACATGACTCTACATGACTCTACATGTGACTCTTCATGGGACTCTACATGTGACTCTACATGACCTGACTCTACATGACTCTACATGACTCTACATGACTCTACATGACTCTACATGACTCTACATGTGACTCTACATGACCTGACTCTACATGACTCTACATGACTCTACATGTGACTCTACATGACTCTACATGACTCTACATGACTCCACACGTGACTCTACATGTGACTCTACATGACCTGACTCTACATGACTCTACATGACTCTACATGTGACTCTACATGTGACTCTACATGACTCTACATGACTCTACATGTGACTCTACAAGACTCTACATGACTCTACATGTCTCCATGAGCTGTGACTCAGCATCATGTGACTCAATGTGAGTCATGAGTCACTGGGACTCTACTTGACATAACTCAACATCAGTGCAGAGCATGACTCAACGATACTCAACATGACATGACTCAACGTATCTTGAGCTGTGGTTCAGTGTCACGTGACTTAACATCACCATGTGCTGTGACTCAGTGTGACATGACGTCCCATAACTACTGTGTGTGAAGTATTTTCATATAAGTATGTGACTAAGTTGAAGGGAGAGTTCTTTCTAATATAAGAACAGGTACCAACAGTGAACATAATGAACCGACCACAGTTAGTAGCTGTGTTGTGATTATATTATTTATCAGCTCTACATATACGAGACCAGAGCCGGGATTAAATAGCGACAGAAGCTTTAATGTGTGGAATTATTTGTCATGAAAACTCTGAGTAATTATCAGAGCTGCACAAGTACAACTTTAGAAAGATGTACAGATGGGTGGATGAACAGATGGATAAATGTTCAGACAGTGATTCAGTGATGAAGATGGAGAGAGGCGAATCCACGGTGACATTTTAAAATGACAAATCATTCTCGAACTCATTTCAGTGATTTATCCCCTCGTTCGTCCATCCATCTTTCTGTCGGCCTGCGTGTTCCTTCAAGCATCCACTCATCTATTCTTCCATCGATCTCTTGACTTATGCTTCGATCTATTGATTCAAGTCTCGATACCTTCATCACTCATATCATCCTCTCCGTCCCGTCTCTCTCTTTCCTTTTCTCTCCTCATTTATCTACATTTACATCTCTCATTTGCATTTTTCCTTCTTTCACTGTCTCCTCATCTTTCTTTATTTCATTTCTATCTCTTCGTGTGACATTTCCATATCCTCATTTCTGTCTCTGTCTCTCCAGTTTCATCTGTCCTTTATCACGTCTTTCCAACATGTCAGAGATATTTTTTTCTTTTGTTTCTATTCTTTTCACTTGATGTCCTTTTCTATCTCTAATTTCTTATTTCTGTGTTAAGCTAAGTTATTTTATATCCCTGTCACTGATTGACTTTATTTTAAAGTATTCCTTCGCTTCCTTACTGAATAACATCATCATTTATCCTGCTCTCATCTGTCTTGTTTTTGTTCACAGCTCCTGTTTATCTCTCGAGTGCAGCTCAAAGCCTAAACACTCAAATCTTCTTCATAAGCTTCTAAAAAGCCAACGTTAAATATGTGATCAGCATGTGATCTGCAAGCACGGCTGATGAGACACTCGTCTCATTTCTAACAAATGTCCACACAGACAAGACACAAGACACAATTTACAACTATTAGAGTTGACGTCCAGCAGCACAAACACTCATGTTAAGTCACGAACACCAACAATGATAATAATAGTCAGTAATTCATCAGTCTATAACCAGTTAGTTAGTTAGTTAGTTTCCATTTCCATGATCTATTAATGCAGTCGGTGTGTCTGTGGGTAAATGTTGCTGCCCCCGATCGGCCTGTTCCTCCTTCCTTTAGAGGAAGATGCTGATTTGTTTGAGTGCTTCGCTTCATTAATGCTGCTGCTATTTGTCCTAATAAAAAACTGTGATTAAAGGCAGAGAAATGACAGAAAGGTGAATTCACAGAGGTTACTGAAACCTTCAAACAGCAACAGATAGAGGGGGGAACACCGGACCAGCTAAAAGGATAAAACCAGAGAAACACTAGAGAAGAGTAAGAGAGATGAGAGGAGGAGAATGGACATGATGCAAACTGAAGGAGCTAAAACAGGTAAATATTTAGATCAACCATCTCCTGTTCAGTCTTTGGCTCCAGGAGGTTTAGTGACATCTTAAAGCCCGTTAAGTGCTTTTACTATCCCCCGAACCCTGTCAGGAACCTGGTGCAGCAGCTCTGACGGGGCATTGACAAGCTGTCTGGATGAAGCTGCTCTGAAATAGTCATGGGGATTAGCACCTATTAGCCAGTTATTGCTGATGTCAGATGTTAGTGTGGACCGTTCACAAAGGATCGTTGTCTTAGTTTCTAGATTTTAAATTAAACTCCAGATGCAGATTTGACGTTGGGATGTTACACACAGGAAATGACACTGAAACAATAACAGGACCACTGACTTAACAACGGGTGGCACAGAGTGGTATGAACGGAGGAGGACCTGTGACAGCTGCAGCTCGTCTGTGGTTAACATGATGAATGGATGTGTGCAGATACAGGAGTAAGTTCCTGGGTGTCGTTCTCACACAGTTTGGTTTAAATACAAGTTAATGAGAAACCAGGAGATGACGAGGTAAAAGATCAATATTTCTGCTACTGTATTCTGACTCTGTACACGTCAGTGGCCTCTCACTGACCTCTCACCGACATCTTTCCATTGTTTCAGCCTTAGAGACTTCTGGGAGATGTCTGCCCACTTAGCAGTGACCCTGCAGGATTTTAAGGCTCAGTGCAGAAATGTTAACAGCACCTTAAATGTCTCTCTGAGGGAAAACCAGCTTTAACCTCCAGGTACCTCTGGAGGATCTGTGGTGTTTTATCCTGCTGGGTGGTGCAGAGGTCAGACCTCTGTCTGACAGCCAGAGGTCAAAAGGTCAGATCTGCCTGACTTCCCCCCAGCTGATCAGCAGTCTCCACATAGTGGCTGCTAATAGATGTCAACTTCTCCTGTTAAATCACAGGACATTGGGTGATTCAGCAAAAAGCCTCACGGTGCATTTACAGGAAGACAAATGAGACTGTAAAATGGGATTTAATGTTAGATTTATTACAGCAGAGCTGCAGGCTGCGAGAGGGAAACTCGGGTCAAACTGAGCTGTCTCACAGTCTTATAACACTTCAGTGCTGCGTGAAGCACCAGAGAAAATCATTTTCTAGAAATGATCTAATTTACTGAACAGTTTCTAATTAATAAAAGGACATCAAAGTTGTGTTACTGCCACAGTTTAACCTTTAACCTCAGTTTCATGCATGAATATTCAAGCAGTTCCCTCAATGCTCGGTGATATTCACAAACAGCCACAGTGGTTTCACTATTTCTAATTCTATTCATCGTTTGTTTCATGCTCTTGATAAATAGCTGTTATGATCACACTGACTGTCGCTGCATTACAGACAAAACAACACGTTCATTGATGTGAAATAATCATGACATGCAGAGACTCTGACTGAGGTTCTGTGGGTCTCTTGGGAGACAGATCCACCGGAAAGCTGCCCCATAATCCTCTTTGCAGTAAACACAGCGGATCCTGGACATCGTTGCTGCTGCTGACGAAGACTCCGATACTCACAGGATGAACTATCTGCTGAGTCATGATGAAGTTCCCGACCCTGAGAGGAAATAAACCAAGTCAGCAGATTTAAAGTGATGGGAGAGAGAGGGGATGTCGCTTTATATTTGCAGACTTTGTGTGTCTACGTTTGTGGTTTATTGATTTGTGAGTGTAAAGACATTTTTGCAAACATGCGAATGCATCTGTTCAACAGCTGAATTGCTAATTGTCCCATAGTTTGTCTTGAGTCCAAGGCTCTGATTGTGGCTCTGCTCATATTTGATGTCTCCTGGTCACTCTCTTAGTGAAGTATGGTGTGTTACATCGTACCGGAGCACCTGACGGTTGTGTTACTGTGCTGAAGAGTGACTGAATCTTTTTATTTTTAAGAATGTACCCAGCTCGTCTCACCTAGTACCTCTCTTACTGATTCATGTAGTTTTTTTGCCTCCTTCACTTTCATTGAGCTCTCCTTGGACTTCATTTTGGTCGCTCCAGGTAAACAGCTGCCAAATTCAACTCCAGACCGGATCTAAACCAACGATGTAATGGATCATACCGGGTCAATTAACTTCTTCTTAAACCATCAACTAAACCAAAACAATACAAAACCTGCAAATCACTGCCCTCTGATGAGGCTGACGCTCAGTGCATCCTGACTGGCTACTTCCTGTTTTTAACAGCTCTGCACCCAGGGGTGCATCTTTTACTCAACAGCAGAAATAATGACTAACAACATACAAAAAAAGTTACAGAACTGAATACAAAATAAATTATGTATGAACCAAAAAGAAGGTGTTTGATGAGGATTCCCAAGATTCAACTTAACTGGCAGCAGTCACAACATTGTACACAACATTCATACAATATGAAATATTATAACACCTTCACATTAAGAGTAAATGTTATTTAACATTTTGTGATAATATGTTGGTTTTAATAACACGCAGTACGTTTGGGAGTGTCACTGCTCTCAAACACAGGAAATCATAATAAAAAAATAAAAGGAAGTGATGTGATCAGAGCCTATTAGATGTGTTCAGTGAGCATCTATTACGGGATTAATAGAGAGATGTAACACAGACTGCGATCAGCTCTGAGTGTCAACCACTGAGGCACATCACTCAAAGAACGGTAAGTTTGACACATCAATCCATATTTGTTTGTTTAGTTTCCATTACAAAGAATTAAGAAAACTCTTTATACTGGACTGTGCTGTATATCTAACCTACAGTGAAACAGCATTGACCATGTGACTGGGCTCTGGTTTTCTTTATTTAATATATTATTTCTATGTATTTTTATATAATATAAATCATATAATTATATACATATAATTATTATTATAAGTATTTAAGTCTGTGCCTACGATGAATCAGCTTTTCTACGTCTCAGTGAACAAATCATGTTGGGTCACTTTTGGTGCCGGATCTTTATCTTCTCAGTTAAAACCAAGCACTTCAGAACATGAAGTTCAGCCATGATATGACACTGAGAAAGCGCCTCTTTGTTTTACTTTATATTGTTCTGTTGCCATGTTTCCACCATCACAGCGCTGCTTATTCAGCCGGTTCCTTCTGGAAACTTGAGGGTCAGTCATATTTTTAACAAGTGAACAAGTTGATTTGTTTGAACAAGCCTCTGATGAGTCGATCAAATCCACCTGAGTGGAAATGTTTTGTACAAAGGAGTTAAATAAGGTTGATGTCATTTAGCTGTTTACATTTGAATCTGAAAATGTCCTTTTTATTATTCTGTTAATTTTAGCATTAACACCTTTATTCTTACATTACAGGTTCTTAAACATTCCCTAAAGCTCAGGAGGCCAACAGAAGACAGTTTGTCTTTGTACTTAATCATGAAACCTCTTGTCTCACTTCTGTCTTTGCTCCTTTATCTTAACCCTTCGCTGCCTTATTCACTGAAAAACTGCACCATCGATTACTCTGTCAATCCCACAGCTGATGTTTTTTTGAATTGCGCAAACCGTAAACTTTGTACTGTCCCTGATGACATCCCTAGAGATGTGAGTTCAATAAAACTCGATAATAATATAATTGAAAAGATAAACAGGGATGATTTCAGCAACTTGTCAAAGCTCAAAAGCTTGTACTTGCAAATCAATTGGATTTCTCATGTGGACGATGGCTCTTTTATCGATCTAGGTGCACTGACAGTGCTCGAAATGAGTGGTAACTATCTCACCAACCTGACTGCCAACCTCTTTCAAGGACTGTCCAGCCTCACCGTGCTTAGTCTCCGCTGGAACGAAGTTCAGTTCATTCATACCTTGGCCTTTCAGTCCCTGACCAGCTTACAAACTGTGATACTGCTGAGCAACCAGCTCCAACAAATCAGCGACATTCAACCACTTCTACAGCTTCCACATCTACAGAAGCTGAACATTATAGACAACCAGTTCACCTCATTCGACACCAAAGATCTGCTGAACATGTCCTCAAGCCTTAAGGTGTTATATGTTTCTAGTGAGAAGCTGAAGACTTTCAGCATCTCAACACCTGTTTTTCCTCAACTTGAGACAATAAACCTTTGTCAAATTAACAGTGGTACTTTTGTCAGATGGGACGTACCTGACAAGACTTTACTGAAGAGCATAACTCAGCTGCTTATTAGTAACACCTGGATTCCTTTTGAAGAGATCCAAAATGTCCTGCAGAGTCTGGAATCACTGATTCATCTAAAACTGAGCTATATGGATGAGTGGATCGTCAAAGGTCTCTTAGAGACAGTCTGCAAAATACAAACACTTACGAGTCTGGATCTGTCTCACAGCAATGTCACCAACTTAAGTGCAAAACTTGTCACTTGCTCACAGCTCAGTGACCTTGACTTGTCCAATACTCACATGACTGAACTGCCTAAAGGTTCAATACTATCACTGAAGAGACTGAGGTTCATGACTGTGAAGACCAATAGTCTCACCAAAGTGCCAGATGACATAAGGAGCCTCTCCTCCCTTGAGATCCTGAATCTGAGTGATAATCTTATCTCAGAGCTGGGCTGTGATGATTTCACTAACACAACACACCTCATAGAACTTTATCTGAACATGAACAACATTGTAAACCTGCACAGGTGTGTCTTAGAAAAGCTGAATGACCTGAAGGTTTTAGATATGAGTAACAACCTCCTGCGGACGTTTGGAGGCGCCTTCAAAATAACCCTACAGAAATTGGAGTTTTTGAATTTGCGTGGAAACTCTGTGTCTTTTTTCGAAAAGGGAGATTTTCAAGGTTTAGGGTCCCTGAAACATTTGGATGTGACTAATATTGAGAAAATAAGACCGGGGGCCTTTGATGGACTTGTCAAACTTGAAAGCCTTAGGATATCTGTTCCACCCAAGTTATATTATAACTACAGCGCATTGCAGCAGTTGAAAAGTCTTTCAATCTACTACAACGTAGAAGATGGTTTTAACCATCCCGATCTAAATGATTATGACTTTTTCTATACTTTAAAATCATTAAAGATTTTCACAATAATCTGCAAAGGCTATCACTTTGACTTTCCATATGAAGTGTCAACGAACACGATATACACCATGAAATATTTAGAGAGCTTCACAGCAGAGAACATCTATGTTTCTGCACCTAATGGATTCACATTTCATTACCACACCCACCTCAAGAATCTCACAATCAGACAGACTGATATGTCGGATTTGGATCCCATGCTGTTTGAAACAATCCCCAATCTGCAGGTTCTTGATTTTTCTAACTGTTATCTCAAATCTTTGGATTTCCTGGTGAAGGCTCGCCCACCTGCACTAAGATTCTTAAACCTCAGCAATAATGAACTCACAGTGATCAATGAGACGGTCTTCCAGTCGCTCCCTGCACTGACACACCTGGACCTGGGCAATAACCCGTTCACCTGTGACTGTTCTAACGCTGGATTTATCCAGTGGGTGATGAGTAACGCCCAAACCCAGGTTGTCAACGCCCATCAGTACACCTGTTCCTTTCCTGTGGCTCAACAGGGGAGGAAGTTGTTAGAATTTAACACTGAGTCCTGTTGGATGGATGTCAGCTTCATCTGCTTCATTTCCAGCACCTGTCTGGTTGTTCTGGCCCTCCTCTCATCCTTCATCTACCACTTTCTAAGATGGCAACTATCCTACGGCTTCTACCTCTTCCTGGCCTTCCTCTATGACAGCAGGAAGAAGAAGAAGGGAACTCCTCATCAGTTTGACGCCTTCGTCTCCTACAACGTTCACGACGAGGCCTGGGTTTACAGAGAGATGCTTCCAGTGCTGGAGGAGGAGCAGGGCTGGAGACTCTGTCTGCACCACAGAGACTTTCAACCAGGTACAACACCAGTTATAATTAATATGCTGCACTTTGTGTTTTGCATCATGTAAGCCCCCAGACTCATTCAGTGTGACAGAGAATAAATAATTCTAAATGCTTGTTTCTTGGCTATCAGCTATGAGGGTGATATGACTACAGGAATACACTGTAGTAATTAAAACTTGGATAAAAAGTCAAAATCTAAAAGACTTGACAATTTTAATAGATAGTGAGACAACTTTTACCTTTAAAGAACAAACTGGGTTTGTCTTTTACAGGGTGTTTGTTAAGAACTAGTGAGTTATTGGTTGGGTAGAAGCACCATAAAGAACTCCTGCAGTCTCTGTACAGGTTGGCCAAGCCAACACATTCAGACAGAATTAGAATTAAACCTTAAAATTTTGACTTTCAGTTATTCTAGTAAACTACTTTAACAAGGGTTAATACAGTTAAGAAACATCATGTGAAGACACACCTTGTTAAATAGCCCACAATAACATTTTAATAGTCCATTAAGATAGAAGAGATAACTCTCATAACCTTTATAAAGAGATATCACAATTATCCATTTGACTTTGACTTACCAGTTTATGTCCAATATTCAACTTAAGTCTAAGAAGTGTTTTTTAAACAATGACCTTTATATCTCTGTTCATCACTGTCCTCTCATTCTTGTCTCAGTGGGTACATCATACACTATTTTTCTTGCAGAGAGGAGTTTCACATCCTTTTTTCAGTTCATCATTTCTATGTTATAGGCTCTATATTCTGCTATGTGGCTGATGCTCACTTCATTAAACAGGCTTCACTGGTTTTGATGCAGCTTGTGGTTTTAGCCCAGAATTAGAAAACCTCAGTGTTGTTAGATCTTCTCAGCAAATTACTTGTCGAAATATGAGTCAAAGGTTTGTAAAACCTGCAGTTAGTTCTACCTCAGCCTGTTGTACGGAATAAGTCGCATTGTTCTTTCAATCTTTCCACTGATCCCCATGTTAGAAGAATTTACTACATGTTCAACATGTCTTTAGAATTCTTTGGGGACTGGTGTTATTTCTTGTTCACTAGCTTAAAGACTTCAAGATGCAGATGCAAGATTCACTTCTGCAAGATTCACCAACCACCGAGCCACCCAATCTAAATCTAAATCCCATATACAGTTAAACACCAAACTATTAAGCCCCATTATGAAATCAAACAAAACCTTAACTTGCCCATGGAAATGAGTGTAATTGCATGAGCTGCTTGGGTACATGGATACTGCCTTTGTTTGAAGAAATAAAAAAGCTTTCAACCCACTCCAGCAGTTGAACAGGGTAGTGGGAGCATAATGCTGTGGGACTGTTTTGTTGCATTAGGCACCGGGGACCTTGTGCTGGTGAATGGAATCATGAAGAATTAAGATTCTGTGATGTTTCAGTGATTTTAAATTTCCCTCCACAGGTAAACCCATCATGGAAAACATTACCGATGCCATTTATAGCAGCAAGAAGACCATTTGTGTGATCAGCCGGCGCTACCTGCAGAGTGATTGGTGCTCCAGAGAGATCCAGATGGCCAGGTGTGCACGCTGCCTTCCACTGTGTTCTTTAAGAACACTGGCTATTTAGACAAATAATGAACATGTGATTTTTAGTTTTGAGCCATGAAATCTACAAAACAAGTACACACTGCATTCATTGTCATGATCACAATAAAAAAAAACCCAGAGCGATCATGGTGATGGTTAAAGGAAATGATGTTGGTCATTGAACAAACAAACAAACCAGGGTCTCCTCTTTGAAATTCGAATGTGATTCCAGCCTGTGAATGGTCCTCAGTCTGTTCTGTGTGTCCTGTGTGTTGTTACAGTTTCCGTCTGTTTGACGAGCAGAAGGACGTGTTGATCCTCCTGTTTCTGGAGGAGATCCCGACTCAGCAGATGTCTCCGTACTATCGCATGAGGAAGCTGGTGAAGAGACGCACCTACCTGAGCTGGCCTCAGGCTGGACAACACACAGGAGTGTTCTGGCAGAATGTGCAAAGAGCTCTGGAGACGGGGAACACCCCTGATGACACAAACCTGCTGAGTGGACCAACAGACTGCTGAGAACGTCACTTAACATTTAGGATCACAAACAGTACAGGTTAATTTTATGGTCACTAGGATCCTGGTTGGGATCAGATCAGAATGTATGTGGACCAGTGACGAACTACAGAAATATTACATGTATCTTCTGCATCATTGACATAATTTCATTATTTACTTCAATGAGAATAACTTCAAATAAATACCTTCTTGCTAAGAATCTGTTAATGGAGCTCTATCGTCTTTTCTTGTATTTAAGTTGTTGTTAAGTAGTTGATTCAAACAAACTGCTTATGTAAAAGTTATTTTAGAAAACATAAAATAACAAACCTTGTGCATACATTTATTGCTTTAGAGTGTGTTTTCAACTAACTTCTAAATGTATTTCCTGCCCCATGACAAATTATGATAGACCAGGGTGTACCATAACTGAGGTTGTATTGGCTCCAGCACTCCCTCAACCCTTAAAGCTGTTAGGATAATGGACAAAAGTAGCACACAAAACCCAGTGGTCACTCTAAAAGCAATCATCTGCAGAGATCTGGAAGTTGACTCATGACAACTGGACTTCCTTTTGTTAGTTTGATAAAGTGATAACTTCACTTTGATGACCTGGTGAATCTTCCCCAACAACTGCAGAGATGGGAGAAGGTTTCCTTGATGTCACCACTGTGACTGATCCTGCTATTCTGAAAGAACAGAATTCGGTTCAGTTCAGTTTATTTACATGGGTAGGGTTAGGGTTATTCATTTATTTATGTGGTGCCAGATCACAACAAATGACATCAATTTACAGGGTACAGTTTAAGACCTTACAGAATTCAACAATGCATAGAACTATGATGAATTATGTTCCTGAAACCAGATGCAAGTCTAAACTATGTGGGCAAAAGAGTTATTAGTGTGTCCAACAGTTTATACACAAAATATAATATAATATATGTCCCAGTATATGAACTCATGCACCAATTTAAACACATGACTGCTTAAAGTGGCCTGGCCCTGACCTGGACTGGCTTCAGTAACTTTAACTTACACAGAAATGATTGATTTAGCTTCAAATGTGACATTTTCCCTTCAGTGACCAGTTGTTCATTTAGTATCAAGCTTTTATCCAGAGCGACTTACAAGTGAGGTACAAGGTACAAAGGCAGGCAGGGTAGCATAAATGAGGTCTTGCCTAAGGACCCCTACTAGAGGTAGGCCACAGGGAGAGGATCTTTCAGGAAGACTGGGGTAATCTGACAAAATCCAGTTGTTAGAAGTCTATTGAGACAAAACCAAGAAGACTTGAAGCTGTAAATTCTTTCAAAGAGCTTCAACAAAGTTTTTAATGTAAGGTAATGTCATGTAAAATAGGTGATTGAGTGTCAGTACTGTACATTACAAACATTTGATTAAGTTATTGTTGTGTTTAACACTCAAATATTCACCTGACTTGTACTAGTGTTCATAATATTCAGCAGACAGTTTAGTCTCTATTGTATTTTTTTGTTTTATATTTTATCCAGACGGTTGCCACGTGTGTATCACGTGAATATCACGTCAGCTCCTCTGCTGCTTTTGCAGAAACATTAAAGAACTGAAACAAAGCCTCCGTGTTCACTGCTGAGCTCTGACAGCTACGACCTAATGCTCAACAGAGGAACTGAGTGTTAAAAATATTTGTCTACTTTAGCTGTAGTTGTTGAAGTATAGATGTATATAATTTAATAATTTATCTTCTATCTATAACGCATCATGTTGAAACTGCGAACTGTGCACTGTAAGGACAGTTTATTACTTATTTATATTCATCTCGTTAGTATTTCAATTAGACTAAAAAGCGTGTTCACACTCTGCTTCATAAAAAATACAGGAAACCATTTAAATACGTTTAAGAGGAAGTGGAGTGACAACCATGAAACATCAGCAACTGACTACAAGCTGCTGACGACTAACACTTGAAGAACTGTGAGTAATAGAGATATTTGCAGTTGATGAATCTTTATTTCTATTAATTATCTTTATTTTTATTAATTATCAATAAACCCAAGTGTTACTTTCAGTCCTAACACTGTATAAAATGTTAACTACTGAGGTTTGACTCCAGTGTTAATATAGACGGTTTTAGCACCGTGCGCTGGGACAGGAGGCGAGAGGAGAGCGGTAAGAGGAGAGGAGGGGGGCTCGCCGTTCTCATTAACAACAGGTGGTGCCATCCTGGCCATGTCACTGTGAAAGAGCGTGTATGCAGCCCTAATATTGAACTTTTGGCTGTGGGACTTCGTCCATATTATTTGCCCAGAGAGTTTTCTCACTCCATATTAATCTGTTTACGTTCCTCCATCCGCTAACGCCGCTGCTGCGTGTGACGTCATTCAGACGGTCACCTCCAACCTGCAGACCAGACACCCCGACGCCTTCTTTATGATCTCTGGAGACTTTAATCACGCCACCCTCAATAAGACTATTCCTACCTTTACACAGTTTGTGAGCTGTCCCACCAGGGGGGAGAGGACATTGGACCTGATGTATGCTAATGTTAAAGATGCCTACAGCTCCACTGTCCTCCCCCCTCTGGGAAAGTCGGATCACAACCTGGTACATCTCCTCCCACAATACACACCTTTGGTTCACAGGCAGCCTCCCACCATTAAAACAGTAAAGAGGTGGACAGAGGGGGCACACCTTGCCCTGCAGGGATGCTTTGAAGAGACAGACTGGAAGACTCTCTGTGAACCTCATGGTGAGGACATTGATGGACTGACGGACTGCATCTCTGACTACATTAATTTCTGTATGGACACCCAGGTACCTACAAAAACCATTTGCTGCTTCCCAAACAATAAGCCCTGGGTCACTAAAGACATTAAAGCCATCCTGAATGACAAAAAGAAGGCATTCAGATCAGGAGACAGGGAGACAGCAAAGAGGGTCCAGAGACTGCTGTCTGTCAGGATCAGGGAGGGGAAGGAGGTTTACAGGAAAGAACTGGAACAAAGCCTTCAGCATAACAACACCAGGGAGGTTTGGAGGGGCATGAGGACCATCACTGGCTACAAGTCCAGCAGCCAGGAGAATGTGGGGACTGTTGACCGAGCCAATGAATTGAATAATTTCTTCAATCGATTCCAGGCTGAGCCACAGAGCCCACTTCAGTTCACCAACTGCTCCTCAGTCCCTCCCCCACACGACTCAGCTACCACCCTAACAATCTCAGCTGAGCAGGTGAGAAGAGAGCTGCACAGGCTTCACCCCACAAAGGCTGCAGGTCCTGATGGAGTCAGCCCAAGGGTGCTGAAAGCCTGTGCTCCTCAGCTATGTGTTGTTCTCCAACACATCTTCAACCTCAGCCTACAACTGGAGAGAGTTCCTCTAGGGTGGAAAAAGTCGTGCCTTGTTCCAGTGAATAAGACGCCACGTCCCAGAGTCCTCAATGACTTCAGACCAGTGGCTCTGACATCACACATCATGAAGGCTTTTGAGAGGCTGATCCTGGAGTCCCTCCGACCTCTGGTCAAACCCTCACTTGACCCCCTCCAGTTTGCTTACCAACCCCATATTGGAGTGGATGACGCCATCATACACCTTCTCCATCGCACCTACACCCACCTGGACAAGCCTGGGGGCTTAGTGAGGATCATGTTCTTTGATTTCTCCAGTGCATTCAACACCATCCGGCCTGCACTGCTGGGAGAGAAATTAAAAAACATGCAAGTCAACACTCCCCTGATTTCCTGGATCATGGACTACCTCACTAACCACCCACAGTACGTCCGCCTGCAGAACTGTGTGTCTGACACTGTGATCTGTAGCACAGGTGCTCCACAGGGGACAGTTCTGTCTCCATTCCTCTTCACCCTGTACACCTCAGACTTCAGGTACAACTCAGAGTCCTGTCATCTTCAGAAGTTCTCTGATGACTCTGCAGTTGTAGGATGTATTAAGGGTGGAGATGTCACGGAGTACCGTGGAGTGGTGGACAGTTTTGTTGACTGGTGTGGACTCAACCATCTGCAACTGAACATCAACAAAACAAAAGAGCTGGTGATGGACTTCAGGAAATCTGGGAGTCCTGTCATCCCTCTCTCTATACAGGGAGAGGAGGTGGAGGTTGTGTCCGAGTACAAATACCTGGGAGTGTACTTGGACAAAAAACTGGACTGGACCAAAAACTCATCAGCACTGAACAAAAAGGCTCAGAGCCGGATGTACTTCCTGAGGAGACTCAGGTCCTTCAACGTCTGCAGCACCATGCTGCGGATGTTTTATGAGTCTGTGGTGGCCAGTGTCATCTTTTATGCTGTGGTCTGCTGGGGCAGCAACATGAAGGTGTCAGACACTAACAGACTAAACAAACTGATTAGGAGGGCTGGCTCTGTTCTGGGGGTGGAGCTGGACCCTACATGTTGTTGCTGAAAGGAGGATGCTGTCCAAACTCCTCTCAATCTTGGACAATCCCTCCCACCCACTGCACAGTGTGTTGGTTGGACAGAGGAGCACGTTCAGCCAAAGATTTATTAACATTAAATGTTCCACAGAGCGCCACAGGAGATCCTTTCTACCTGTGGCAATCAATCTGTACAATTCCTCCCCCCTCTGTAAGGTGTGGGGGAAGTGATACTGTCATAACCTTGCTGTGCATATATTGACCCAATTTCATTTATCTATTTACATATTCTGTATATATATTGAGTTTTTCGGTATTGATGGTATTGTGTATTTATGTTTTTGTATTTATGTCGGTGTTGGATCTTTCCTGGTTGTGGTTCCTTTTCTTTCTGTCTGTTTTGAGAACAATGGTAATGAGGCAAAACAATTTCCCTCTGGGATCAATAAAGTTTTTTGAATCTTGAATCTTGAATCTTGAAACTATGGGCATGTTATGCACCCAGGCCAGCTGTTTTTTTAATGCTAAGCTAACCTCCCCTCCTGGTTGTGGATTTTTTCATCAACAAACTGTTGTGTTACATTAGTCTTTTGTCCTCTACAGATTTATGCACTGTAGTAACTTTACCACTTCACATTAACTCAACAACTCAAACGTACCAGTGATTATCCTGAAGATCAACATGCTAACAACAGAAAGTCTGTCTTACTTTTGTCACTCCTGCATCATTTTAACTCTTCGTTGGCTTATTCATTGAAAAACTGCACCATCAAATATTCTCTGAATCCCCTGGCTGATGTGTTTGTAGACTGTGGAAACTGTGGACTTGTTACTGTCCCTGTTGACATCCCCAGAGATGTCACCTCAGCAACACTCCTCAACAATCTGCTTGAAAAGATTAACAGGGAAGATTTTAGCAACTTATCAAAGCTGAGATTTTTGGACCTACATTTAAATAAGATTTCTCATGTGGACAATGGAGCTTTCATCCAGTTGGGTGCATTGACATCACTCTATATGAGCTTTAACAAACTCACCAACCTGACTGCGAACCTCTTTCAAGGACTGGCCAACCTCACAATGCTTGATCTCACTTACAACAACATTGGGTTCATTCACACATCAGCCTTTCAGTTTCTGACCAGCTTACTAACTGTAATACTAGACAACAACCAGCTCCAAAAGATCACTGACATTCAACCTGTTCTGGAGCTACCTCAAATACTGAGCATCATAGATAATCGGTTTATCTCATTTGAGACCAAAGATCTGCTGACAAACAAATCCTCTGGTCTTAAGGTTTTAGCAATAACTACATTAAACACCATAAAGAACGGACCATAGTGACAGTATGCTCACTTGTGGGAGTGAGAGCTGGTCTGGAGCACAATGTGATGTGACCTCTTTGATTACTTGAAGGGTTGTTTGTGTCTTATTTTGTCTTTTGACTGTCTCTGATTATTTATTCTGTTTTTTGTTAGTTTTTTTATTCCTTTCATTCTATATATATATGGCACAGACTGGTTGGCACCTTAATCTCGTTGTACGATGTTGCAATGACAATAAAGTTTATCTTTATCTTTATCTTTATCTTTAGTTATTTCTAGTTATAAGATGGAAAAATTCAGCATTACAACACCAACCTTTCCTCACCTAGAGACAATAGACCTGTCTCATTTTTGCCGAGGCCCTGTCCTAAAATGGGAAATACCTGACAAGTCTTTACTGAAGAACATAACCCGACTGTATTTTGGTGATGTTTCAATACATTTTGGAGACATTAGAAATGTTCTTCAGAGTTTGGACTCTCTGAGGCATCTGACACTGAATAATATGGAGAGATGGATCAACCAGGGTCTCCTAGCTACCGTTTGCAAAATACCAACACTGCAGAGGCTGGATCTGTCCTGGAGCACTATCATCAATGTAAGTGCCAAACTTGTCACTTGCTCTCAACTCAGTGAACTTGACTTGTCCATGACTCAAACAATTGAACTGTCTAAAGATTCAATACGATCAATGAAGAGACTTAGGAAACTGAATGTGGAGCAAAACCTCCTCAGCAAAGTTCCAGATGATATTAGGAGGCTCTCCTTCCTTGAGACCCTGATTCTCAGTGACAATTATATCTCTGAGTTAGGCTGTGATGATTTCATCAACACAACACACCTAACAGAGCTTTATCTAGACAGCAACAACATTACCAAACTAGATAAGTGTGTCTTTGAACATCTAAACTACCTGAATGTCTTAGATGTGAGTGATAACCTGCTGTCGACATTAGGAGACACCTTCAAACTTGGTCCAAAAATGCTCACATTCTTAGATTTGAGTAGAAACTTACTACCTGTTTTTGAAAAGGGAGATTTTCAAGGTTTAGGGTCTCTGAAATATTTGAATGTGTCAAATAACATTGTAAGATTAAAAGATAAGGCCTTCGATGGACTGAACAACCTGGAATCTCTCAGGATATCTCTTCTGTCCAAGTGGTACTACAGTTTCAGAGAACTGCAGGGATTGAAAAACCTTACAATCATCTTCAGTGGTGCTGCTCATTCCAAACATTTCAAACAATCTAATCTCCATGATTTTGAAGTTTGCGATGGTTTAAAATCCTTAAAAGTTTTTACAGTAATTTTCAGTGGCAATCAATGTGACTTCCCCTTTCCTGCATTGAAGCAAACAATTCAAAGTATGACACATTTAGAGACCTTCACAGCCTTCAACATCTACATATCTGCACTGGACCGAGACACTTTTCAATTCAACACCCAGCTGAAGAATCTGACAATCAGACACACTAATTTGTCACATCTGGATCCTGTCTTGTTTCTTCCAATCGCAAACTTGCAGGTTCTCGACCTTTCTAACAGTGAACTTAAGTCTTTGGATTTTCTAGCTCAGGCCGGCCTGTCTGCTCTCAGATGTTTAATACTCAAAGACAATCACATCACTGTGATCAACGAGACGGTCTTCCAGTCTCTCCCTGCTCTAACATACCTGGACCTGGATAATAACCCGTTCACTTGTGACTGTTTTAATGCTGGATTTATCCGATGGGTGTTGAACAACAAGCAAACTCAGGCTGTAAATGCTTATCAGTACACTTGTTCTTTTCCTGTGGCTCATCAAGGAAGAAAGTTGCTGGACTTTAACTATGACGCCTGTTTGATGAACATCAGCTTCTTGTTTTTCATTTCCAGCACTTGTCTTGTTGTTGGAATTCTGCTCTCATCCTTCACCTTCCACTTTCTGAGGTGGCAGTTTGCCTATACCTTCAAACTCTTCCAGGCCTTCCTCTATGACAAAAGGAACATGAAGAAGAAGGGTGCTCCTCATCAGTTCGACGCCTTCGTCTCCTACAACGTTCACGACGAGGCCTGGGTTTACAGAGAGATGCTTCCAGTGCTGGAGGGAGAGCAGGGCTGGAGACTCTGTCTGCACCACAGAGACTTCCAACCAGGTATATGTCTCCACTGACTTCAGTGAAGATTACATCATATTTCACGACCAATTTATGCAGGAAACCAGTATTCGATTACTTTTTCTTGTCACTATCTTCAGTCTTTCAGTTGCAGTGGGCAGTGTCTATAGATTTTTCTTACAAGCACACACTATGCGTGATTTCTGCTAATGATAAGTTCCACTGCACAGTAACAGTTAACAACTCCATGAATGGGTTCCTAAATTTTCAGCTCTTGTTTCTTCAGGTAAGCCTATCATGGAGAACATTACAGACGCCATCTATGACAGCAGGAAGACCATCTGTGTGATCAGCCGACACTACCTACAGAGCGAGTGGTGCTCCAGAGAGATCCAGATGGCCAGGTGGGGTCAACACCTTTTGTTATTCTGACTTTCTTAAAAGACAAAGTGTAAAGATAGTGTAAGATGCATACAGTAAGTTACACATACATTTTTTGGTTGTAATGAGACCATTCCAGTTGTCATAAAGTCAACTGTCATGTTTTCACCCTAAAACCAATAGTTTATGACTTATTGTTATGAGGAGATGTCCGACAAATAGCCGCCATCATTGTCATAGCATCAGACAGTGATGTACTCGGTGTGGCAGTTAGTGACGCCCCTGGGTAAAGGTTAGGGTCATTTTATGTTTAGCATCGTTAAACATAAAATGACTTTGGCATTAAAACTTGTTGTTAACATTAATGTTATGGATCAATTGTTTAAACAGGAACCTCCCATGTTAATGTTCAGTCTTCAGTTTTCCCCCCTATATGGTCCTCATGGTCTGTCCTCTGTATTCTTTTAGTTTCCGTCTGTTTGACGAGCAGAAGGACGTGTTGATCCTCCTGTTTCTGGAGGAGATCCCGACTCAGCAGCTGTCTCCATACTACCGGATGAGGAAGACGGTGAAGAGACGCACTTACCTGAGCTGGCCTCAGGCTGGACAACACAGAGTGTTCTGGCAGAACGTCCGGAGAGCTCTGGAGACAGGAGACGGTCCCACCGACAACAACGTGCTGACTGGACCAGCAGACTGCTGAGAACACTGAACCTGTGACATCAGATCAGAATTTCACAGAATTTTTAACTAAGGGAAAAAAATAGAGCTGCAGAAATTCTCTTCTTTAAATTATAGACAACGTCAGATGCTGTTTTTGAACAAGAACCAGTGCATCATGGCCTTCATAGTTTTTTATTATGCTACCTCCCTAATAAATGTTTTTCAAGTTGCAGTATTTCAGTTTTTCAGCTCTAAATGTGTCTCGTTTAACCTGTAGGAGTTTCTAAAGACTCTAATCTTCTAATTATTCTAATCTAACAATATCTTCTGGTAAGTGAAATAAGTCCTTCTGAACCTGTGCCTGCTCATAAGCAACATAAAGGTTGTATTTATCCTTCTTTAATGATGTTTGATGATTTACTGTATTGAACTGTTTTCCTCACATTTATAGATTATCTTAAGAACCATCCCCTCGTCTGTGCAACAATATGTCATACCCAAAATAAAATGCTTCCTTTTCTTAAACCTAAAGCACTACATTAATGTGTCTTGTCTCTTTCAAAAGTCACGCCTTTACAGTTACAAGTGCTATTACAGTCTCTGGAAACTCCACCAAAACTGTCATCTTAACTAGTCAGTGATTCAGAAGCTGGATGAGACAATGACTCGACATAAGAAGAAGAAATAAGAAAAAATGGACAAGATCACAGGTGAAATGTAGCTTATATTGTGTTTTATTAGAAATGCCATGACTCTAAAGTTAATGGTGGAAGTTATGATATGAATAAAAAAAGGGAATCAAATGAAAAATGAAAGACATGTATGCTTATTAAGGGCTGAATGAAGACAACTAATGTCTCCTTTCTCTGCTTTTTCCTGGTCATCTTATCAGTCTGCATGTCACTCCTTTGTGAAGTCTGTAACATAGATTAAACATGTTTGACTTTAAAATTCCTAAAATGTAAAATGTACTGACTGAAACTAGTCTCAAGTCAAAACCTTCTGAAATATGAGCATAACTTGCTGAATATTTATTGAATCTTAATCAGGCATTGAACAAATTTAATATTTTCAGACAGTTTTAATGATTTGCTCAAATGTTTTTAATATCCAATGAAAAACATTTGGGTAATGACCCATTTCAAAGCCCAATGTCAAGATTCTGTCTGCAATACAGGAAGTGAAGTGTCAGTTGCCAGATGCGTGTATCACGTGACTTCTGCTGCTTTTGAGGAAATCTTAAAGAAGTGAAACAAAGCCTCTGTGTTCACTGCTGAGCTGTGACAGCTACGACCTAACGCTCTACAGAAGAACTGTGAGTGTTACAAATATTTATCTTCTTCAGCTGGAACTGTCGATGTTTAAATAGAACTAATTATTAATGATCATTAAGCTGCATATTTATCTTGTAGACATGCTGCTTGTGGAGAGGTGGTGGAGACAAGCACATTTTCCAAAATGTGACAATATCCCTTTAAGGGATTCAAGTAATGTGTGGTATATTTAATGTCCTCTACAGATCATTACCAGCACCTCACAGTGACTCAAACAAACATAAAAGGAACAGTCCATGCAAACAATGGGAATCTTGTATTCACAATTTGTACAGAGACTTGTCCTGTTTGTGTCCTTTCTGGTTCACCTTAAACCGTTGTTGGCGTACTCACTGAAAAACTGCACCATCGATTACTCTGACGATCCTCTGGATCATGTTTTTGTGGACTGTTCAAACCGTGAACTTGTTACCGTCCCTGATGACCTCCCCAGAGATGTGACCTCAGTAAAACTCTTCCACAATCTGCTTAAAAAGATTCACAGGAAAGATTTTGGCAACTTGTCAAAGTTGAGAATTTTGTCCCTGCAGGATAATCAGATTGCTCGTGTGGACGATGGATCTTTTATGTACTTGAGTGCACTGACAACACTCTACATGAGCAACAATCTGCTTACTAACCTGACTGCCCATCTCTTTTACGGACTGTCCAGCCTCAATATGCTTGATCTCAGTTACAACAAGATTCAGTTCATTCATATCTCTGCTTTTCACTTCCTCGCCAGCTTACAAGCAGTGATGCTAGACACCAACAAACTCCAACATCTCATGGACATTCGGCCCATCCTACAGTTACCACACTTAAAGGAGCTGAACCTAAGAGAAACCTTTTTTCCGTCTTTTGAGACCAAAGATTTGCACAATGTGTCCTCAGGCCTTAAGATATTACATGTTTCTGGTGATAAGATGAAAAAGTTCAGCATCACCACACCAATTTTTCCTCACTTAGAGTCACTAGACCTTCGTCGATTTGGCCAAGTTGGTGTCCTGAAATGGGACATACCAGACAAGACTTTCCTGAAGAACATAACTCAGCTGTATCTTAGTAAATCTTTGATTCCTTTTGAAGCGATCCACAAAGTCCTGAAGAGTCTGGACTCACTTATGCATCTGAAACTGAATTATATGGATGGGTGCATTAACATAGATCTCCTAGCTACAGTCTGTAAAATACCAACACTTAGGAACCTGGATCTGTCTTGGAACAACGTCTCCAGCTTGAGTTTGAAACTTGACACGTGCTCTCAGCTGACTGAACTTAACTTGTCTTTTACTCACATGACTGAACTGTCCAAAGGCTCAGTACAATCGATGAAGAGACTGAGAGCCTTACACGTGGAGCACAACTTCCTCTACAAAGTGCCAGATGATATTAGGAGCCTTTCCTCCCTTAAGATTCTGAATCTGAGTGACAATCTAATCTCAGAGTTGGGCTGTGATGATTTCATCAACACAACACGACTCACTAAGCTTTATCTGAATTCCAAACATATTGCTAAACTGGACAGGTGTGTGTTTGAACATCTAATCTATCTGAATGTTTTAGACTTGAGTGATAACCTGCTGTCAACAATAGGAGACACCTTCCGAACAGGTCCGAAGATGCTCATGTTCTTAGATTTGAGCACAAACTTTGTACCTGTTTTTGAAAAAGGGGATTTTCAAGGATTAGGGTGTCTGAAATATTTGGATGTGGTTTCAGACATTTGTTGAAAAAAACGCCTTTGATGGACTTAAGAATTTGGAAATTCTCAGGGTATCGTTACCCTATGAGATTTACGACTTCACAGGATTACAACAGTTAAAGAATCTTACAATCTACTTCCGTATGGTCAGTAGTATCTCCAAAGTCCAAATCACTTTCAAGCTTTCCTTTATTCAGAGTCATTGAAATTTTTAACAATAATCTGCAATGCGGACCTTCCTTGCTCCTACTTTGAAGTAAAGATGCAAATGCTCCAGGGTATGATCCATTTAGAAAACGTTTTAGCTGAGAACATCTATATTTCACTGCCAAATCTGGACATATTTCAGTTTAACACCAAGCTCAAGAGTCTAACAATCAGGCACACTGATTTGTCACATTTAGATCCTGTATTCTTTAGGTCAATCCCCAATCTGGAGGTCCTCGATTTTTCTAACAGTAAACTCAAGTCTTTGGATTTTCTAGCCCAGGTCGACCTCTCAGCACTCAGATATTTAAAACTGACAGACAATGAGCTCACAGTGATCAATGAGACAGTCTTCCAGTCTCTCCCTGCTCTAACATACCTGGACCTGGACAATAACCCGTTCACCTGTGACTGTTCTAACGCTGGATTTATCCAGTGGGTAATAGGCAACAACCAAACTCAGGTTGTAAACGCCCATCAGTACACCTGTTCCTTTCCTGGTGCTGAACAGGGCAGGAAGTTGCTGGACTTTGACGTCCAGTCCTGTTGGATGGATGTCGGCTTCCTCTGCTTCATTTCCAGCACCTGTCTGGTTGTTCTGACCCTCCTCTCATCCTTCATCTACCACTTTCTAAGATGGCAACTATCCTACGGCTTCTACTTCTTCCTGGCCTTCCTCTATGACAGCAGGAAGAAGAAGAAGGGAACTCCTCATCAGTTTGACGCTTTCGTCTCCTACAACGTTCACGATGAGGCCTGGGTTTACAGAGAGATGCTTCCAGTGCTGGAGGAGGAGCAGGGCTGGAGACTCTGTCTGCACCACAGAGACTTCCAACCAGGTACAACACCAGTTATAATTAATATGCTGCTGTCTGTGTTCGACATCATTCACACACTGTGAGAAAGAAGCAAAAATTAAATACAAATAAAATGACAAAGTGCTTGTTTCTTTGCACAAAGCACTTGATGTTGGCAAAAGTGTCACAGCTACAATTATAAATTTTTAAGTTACTAGTACACTACTAAAATAATAAATTCAAAATAAATTAAACCGTACAACAAATATTAGCAACTGTTGTGGCTGGGTACCTTTGTACTAACAGAGCAAGAGAAAACATGGTGGTGTTTGTTTTACTCTGGGTAAGACTGGATTCTCACAGATAGAACTCTGTGGCAGCTGATGGTTCCATACGCACGCAAACCTTTGTCTTCATAGGTAAACCCATCATGGAGAACATTACAGACGCCATCTACGGCAGCAGGAAGACCATCTGTGTGATCAGCCAACACTACCTACAGAGCGAGTGGTGCTCCAGAGAGATCCAGATGGCCAGGTGGGGTGCTGCATTCCAATATTAATATTAATAATAAGTATAAAAGATAGCAAATGTCAAAGTTAAAAGAAACAATGTCGATTGTTGTTAGAAACAGGAAACATCTGTCTCCTATGTTAAAGTCTAGTGTTCTTATTCAGTTTTATTAATGGTCCTCACTGTCTGTCCTGGTCTGTCCTGGTCCTGGTGTGTCCTGGCCCTGGTCTGTCCTGGTCCTGGTTTGTCCTGGCCCTGGTCTGTCCTGGTCCTGTCTGTCCTGTGTGTTGTTACAGTTTCCGTCTGTTTGACGAGCACAAGGACGTGTTGATCCTCCTGTTTCTGGAGGAGATCCCGGACCAGCAGCTGTCTCCATACTACCGTATGAGGAAGATGGTGAAGAGACGCACCTACCTGAGCTGGCCTCAGGCTGGACAACACACAGGAGTGTTCTGGCAGAACGTCCAGAGAGCTCTGGAGACAGGAGACGGTCCCACCGACAACAACGTGCTGACTGGACCAGCACAGTGCTGAGAATATCACTGAACCTGTGAACGTACATACCACTAATAACACACACTGTTGTTAAATGCAGGAAATAGATTTGAAGTCTAATAATACGGTTTGGATCATGTTTACACATGTAAGTACACAGTTGCCGTGTAGACAACTGAAATTATTAAAACAGAAACGATGTTTCTTCACATACATTACTGAAAAAGCACAGATAACACATAAGAATCATTATGTTAATAAAGTTTTCTTCAGAACCAAAATAATCCAGTGATCATTGTCATCATTGTACATTAAAGAGTACGCCCCAAACAGGAACTACTGCCTCCAGAGCCTCTTGCTTTGTGATAATAAGATGTAATATATATATAAGTATAAATATACAAATGTAGAATATAGTTCTGTCACATGGAATCAACCAATGTGTGAAAATTTTCCTTTACATTAGTACTTAGAGATGGTAAATGGAAAGTATTTTTGAATAATGTTAACCTCAATATCTATGTTTTCTATTTTCAAGTTGATTCAACTTTAAATTTTGAGTTTTTATAGATAGAACTTATAAACATTAGTTGTTCTGATTTGATGTCTTAACTCATAATTTACTTTAAAATTATGAGTTGAATCAAATCATTTCTTAGAGTTCACTACTACTACTAAATTTGGTACATTACAGCTCAGAAGGCAGTGTATTATATTTGATGCAGTACCATGGTGGTTTTATTCAATTTTTTTTTAAAATAGTATTAGTATTAGTATTGGTATTTTAAATATTAGATCAAGTTAGACTGGTGTTGGACAATGTGGTGTATATGTTGTACTTGCAAGCCCAGTTCTCAAAGAGTCCTACTTCAGCCTATACAGCTTAATCATGTTCCTTCTACTATTGAAATGAGCTGTGTCTGAATACATTTGTGAAAAACACTTCTCTGTCACAGTTTTTAGTAAAATGTAAATGGAAGTTAAGTGACTGCTGTCAGTTGTGAACTGATGTTCAACGCCCCTGTTGCTTTTGCAGAAATAGAGAAGTGAAACCGGACTTCTCTGTTCCCTGCTGAGCGCTGACGACTCACTGGTGGTGATGTACAGAAGAGTTGTGAGTATTAGAAATATTTGCAATTGATCAATTTTTATGTTAAAACTTTTTAAAGTTCAAATTAATTATTTAAAAACTTTAAGTTTAAGAGTCAAAAAGGTATTTGTCCTAAAGAGAACTCGACATCCTGCTGAGGAATGAACTTGTATCACAGTGTTTCAGAAATGTGCAGAGCTGAGTTTGAGACCAAAGTCAAAGTATTGACGTTGGGATTAGACAAGAAAAGTCCTGAAGTTAGAGTTAGAGAAAGATTGGGTTTTTGTTCAAATTTGAAAGCAGTCGTGTTTGTTTAAGGTGACTGCTAGAGTTTTGTCTATAGATCCAGCTCTCAGTTCTTCCCTGACCTTAAACTAGTGACGCTGTAAAAAACTTCAATATGCTTGTGTCACATATCTGGATGTTGAACTGTACATCAGACATTCTAGCAGAAGAGAAGACAGGTTGTTGGTGATTTGGTATCTTGTCCAGAAAACATTCACTGTGTACATTTGAAATGTCAACTATCGACACATTTACGTTGATAGTGAACATGTGATCATTGACAGATGTACAACACATCACATTTTTAACTGCAGTTCAGTTGCATAGGAACAGTTTTTAGTTTTCTTGTTGTAGCTGCCAAATTGTCAAACAGGTAAAAGAGTGGTATCACGTTTCTGTCATCATGAGAATGAAAAAGCTTCTTGTTCTCTTCAGATGTTCATTCTTCAACACCATCATCACCAACAATTCTCCACCACACAGTAACTCTACAAACATGTCAGCGATGTTCCAGGAGATCAGTGTGCCAACAATGAAAACTCTGTTGTTGCACCATGTCCTGAGACTTCTTGTCATACTTGCGTTTCTCCAGCTGTATCTTAACCCTTTATTGGCTTATTCACTGAGAAGCTGTGTTATCGTCTACTCTAAGAATCCTGCAGCTGATGTGGTTTTAAACTGTGCAAACCGTAAACTGACTACTGTACCTGAAAATGACATCCCCAGAAACGTGAGCTTGATTTATCTCTCTAACAATCATATTGAACGGATTACCAAAAAAGATTTTGGCAACTTGTCGAAGGTGAGAATTTTACACATGCAGTTCAATAAGATTGCTCATGTGGACGATGGATCTTTTATCCATTTGGGTGCACTGACAAAGCTCTTTCTGAATGAAAACAGTCTCACCAGCCTGACAGCCAACATCTTTCAGGGACTCTCCAGCCTCACCGTGCTTGATCTCAGCAGTAACACAATTCAGTTCATTCATGCATCGGCCTTTCAGTTTCTGACCAACTTAAAAAACGTGTCATTAGAACAGAACAATCTCCATAAAATCACTGAGATTCAGCCCATTCTGCAGCTACCTCGTTTACAGAAGCTGATCGTTAGGTTGAATCTATTTACGTCCTTTGAAACCAAAGATCTGCAGCTTAATGTGTCCTCTTGTCTGAAGGAGTTGGATCTTTCTGAGAACAAGTTGAATTATTTCAGCATCACTACACCGATCTTTCCTCACCTACAATCCATAGACCTTTCTAAATGTGGCCAAGATGATGGTCTGAAATGGGACATACCTGACAAGGCTTTATTGAAGAACGTAACTCAGCTGTATTTCTGTAAGACTTTGATTTCATTGGAAGAAATCCAGAAAGTCCTGCAGAGTCTGGACTCACTGAAACATCTGAGACTGAATTATATGGAGAAGTTGATCCACAAACATCTCTTAGCTACAGTCTGCAAAATACCAACACTTAGGAAGCTGGATCTGTATTGGAACAAGGTCCCCAATTTGAGTGCAAAACTTGTCTCCTGCTCTCAGCTCAGTGAACTTAAGTTGTCCGAAACTAACATGACTGAACTGTCTAAAGGCTCATTACAGTCAATGAAGAGACTTCAGTCCCTGGCTCTGGACAAAAACTTTCTCACCAAAGTGCCAGATGATATTAGGAGTCTCTCCTACCTTGAAATCCTTGTCCTGAGTGATAATTATATCTCTGAGTTGGGCTGTGATGATTTTCTGAACACAACACAGCTCTCGGAGATTTATCTGGACATCAACGGCATCACCCGACTGCATAGCTGTGTGTTTGAAAAGCTTCATAATCTAAAGGTTTTAGAATTGAGTTATAACATGCTGCGTACATTTGGAGGTTCCTTCAAAATAGGTCCACCGGCACTAGAAATGTTGCATTTCAGCAAAACCTACCTAACTGTTTTTGAAAAGGGGGATTTTCAAGGTTTAAGCTCCCTCAAAGATTTGGATGCAACAAATAACAACATAAGAGTAAAACATGGTGCCTTTGAGGGGCTGAAAAACCTGGAAACTCTCAGTATATCCATTCCATCTGAACAGTATTATAACTTCAGAGGATTAGAGCGGTTAGAAATTCTTACAATTTATGTCTATATGGAGGGCACTTTCAAACATCCTGATCCAAACTATTATGAAGCTTTCTATCATTTAAAGTCACTGAAGGTTTTCACAGTAATATGCAACATTGATCATTTTGGTTTCCCGCTTTACATACCGATGCAAACACTTGAGAGTATGAGACATTTGGAGGACTTCACAGCTGACAATATCTATATTACTGCACCAGCTCCGGACACATTTAGGTTTAACACCCTCCTCAAAAATCTGACCATCAGACACACTGATCTGTCTGATCTGGATCCTGAACTGTTTTACCCAATCCCCAATCTGGAGGTCCTCGATTTTTCCAACTGTTATCTCAAGTCTTTGGATTTTCTAGCTCAGGTCGACCTCTCAGCACTCAGATATTTAAAACTGACAGATAATGAGCTCACAGTGATCAATGAGACGGTCTTCCAGTCTCTCCCTGCTCTAACATATCTGGACCTGGACAATAACCCGTTCACCTGTGACTGTTCCAACGCTGGATTTATCCAGTGGGTGACGAGTAACGACCAAACTCAGGTTGTCAACGCCCATCAGTACACCTGTTCCTTTCCTGGTGCTGAACAGGGGAGGAAGTTGCTGGACTTTGACGTCCAGTCCTGTTGGATGGATGTCGGCTTCCTCTGCTTCATTTCCAGCACCTGTCTGGTTGTTCTGACCCTCCTCTCATCCTTCATCTACCACTTTCTAAGATGGCAACTATCCTACGGCTTCTACCTCTTCCTGGCTTTCCTCTATGACAGCAGGAAGAAGAAGAAGGGAACTCCTCATCAGTTTGACGCCTTCGTCTCCTACAACGTTCACGACGAGGCCTGGGTTTACAGAGAAATGCTTCCAGTGCTGGAGGAGGAGCAGGGCTGGAGACTCTGTCTGCACCACAGAGACTTCCAACCAGGTAAATGTCATTCTTTAAAACTATGAGACTGCGCTTTAGTTTAACATGCGCTTTAGCATTAAGACACTATATGCAATACCTGTACTTTAAATGGTGCAGCAGCTAGTGGGGCAAGTAGATGATTGATCCTGTCGGTGGTGTAAGTGGGATTTTAGTAGCTCCAGTTTTTCCAACACAACCTCGTGTCTTCAGGTGAACTGATTAACTGAGCTCACTTGTCAGTGTGTAAAACTTCTATAGGCAGCAGGAACGAAGCGTGGCTGGTGAGCACACTGAACTAGTGTTTGGTTTGAGGTAGCAGGACATAAGCAGCACAAACAAGTAGTAACCAGTGCTACAGTACTCAGCATTTTAATAAAGCCTGTTTGTACCAGTGGTTGAGTTGCTAGTTTAGGCTCAAAGTTTAATTATACTGTGTCCCACTAGAGATTTAATGAATATAAGATAAGCTTACTTCTGATTAGTCTGCTGCTGACAGCAGGTCTGTTACTACTACTACATTTTGTTTGTCTCTGTCTGTTTATCACTGTCTACTTCCTGTCAGAGATGCGCAGCAGATACAGTGTGCTGTATTTAGATCACAGTTATAGGTTTCATATCCTTTTTTCTGCTTCCAACGTGTTGATGCAGCTTGTGGTTTGAATTAGAACATTTAGTGTTTCTCAGTAGTCAGGTCGACCCTCGTGTCACACTGATTCAAAAAGCTGCTGTGAGCTCTACTCCAGCCAGATGTAGGAAGGTTAATTTACGCACCACTTCATTTATTACTGGTGTTCTTTCATATTGGCACTACACAGAACTCAGCTTAGGAAAAATGTAATGGTGACACTGATCAACAGGTGTCCTAATACATCGTGCCTCACAGCTGGCTGTGTAGGGGGCTGCACAGCTGTAGACCGTAGTCTTCACTAAAGTCCCAACACTATCAAAATGACAGTACAGGTTTGTAGAAGTGTGTCATGGCTCGAACAAAGGACCTTTGTAGAAGAGGCTCACCAAATGGGAAGAGGTTACAAAAAGAGTTTGAACTCCACAAGTCAACAGTCGCACAGAGCATGTACAAACTAAAAAATTCAGCACCGTTGGTATCGTCGCCAGGAGCAGTCGACCAACAAAGATCACACCAAGAGCAGGTGTCTGATAGGTTGGGAATCACAGGACACACCAGGGGAATGTCTAGGAAACTAAAAGCATCTCTAGCAGTAGCTGTTTTCCGTGTTCATGAGTTCACTATTGGGAGAACACTGAACAACAAGAGTGTGACTTGCAAAGAGATGAAGATTTCTTCCTGTGTACAGTGTGTTACTGTAAACTGAACTGAAAATGTATTAGTAGTGTACACTGTTGTATTGTGCTAACCTGTAATTGTATTGGCTTCCTGGTTTTGACCTCTTTCTACTATTTTAACTTTGATTTTCTGTGCATGTGGTGGCACATGGGACACATGTTCCTAAGGCTGGGCACTTTTTTGCTAACTGAGAAAGAGAATGCCTTTTTTTTTTTTTTTTTTTTTTTTTTTAACTCTGAATAAAGCTTGATTCACACACACAGAGCATCTTCAAATAAAAACCTGTGAACAGGTTTTGCAGGTGATGGCTACATATTTACACAAAGTTTTCTCTGCACAGGTAAACCCATCATGGAGAACATTACAGACGCAATCTACGGCAGCAGGAAGACCATCTGTGTGATCAGCCAACACTACCTACAGAGCGAGTGGTGCTCCAGAGAGATCCAGATGGCCAGGTGGGGTGCTGCATTCCACTGGTCTGTGTTTGGTAAAGACTCAATAAAACAACTTCATAGACAAAAGGACAGAGGGAGGACAGTGAAATGAAAAACAAAAATCACTAGTAGTGTTCCCATAATGAAGTTGTTCTATAACTAGTGCGGCTGGAGATCAGCTCTTGTGTTGGTAACCATCAGGTTTTTGTCAGCAGCGAGTTAAACCACCCACCGCGAGGGATGTTGAACCCAATTAAAATGCCAGTACCAGAATTCGTTGTTGAACCAGCCCTTTATTATAGATTATGAATAGATGGGTAGGAGTCTGATTGCAGGACCCAGGTAGCCAGAGTGCGAGGATCTGCAGGAGCAAAGCAGGGTAAGAATATGAACGAGAATGAGGGAATAATGTGCAGAAGACATGTACTGACCTATGGATAAAGAGAGGAGAGCTGATGATGAAGCAGGGGTCGGGAGCAATGGTGAGTAGCCTGTAGAGGCCCAGGGTCAGCGAAGAGGTTAGCTAGGCACAGTGTGGTGTAGCTGGTTGGATTAGGTCCTCCTCTTCGTGTGCACACAACATACAGACAATCCAAGAGAAGGCCAGAGAGAGATCCCGCAGATACACAAGGTACACGTCCAGTACTCACAACAGTCATCCTCAGTCAGTATTTTAGACAGGGGCAAGAGCAGGAGAGCAGGTCCAAATGAGAGCAGGAGTCCAAAACCAGTAAAGGCAAAGAGAATCAACTCACAGTCTTTCTAAGGAACTGGCAAAAACTCAGGGTAGAGAATACGGTCCGGTCTGTAACACATAAGCAAACACGATAACTAGAAAGGCTGGAAAGTCAAACACAGTGCCAGGACAATCTGGCAGCTCTCTCAGGGGAAGATTCAGAATATAAAGGGAGCTGGCACCAGGTGAAATCAATGAGCAGCTGAAAGTGATTGGATAATTAGAAACAAGCTGCCAGCAACAGGAAAGAAAAACAGGAAATCAGCCACCAAACTAAAAGCAGGACAGGAAGCCCTGTAGGATCATGACAGTTTTGAAATCGTGAAGAATAGAAATGTTGTCTTGTCAGGTGAAGCTGCTGATACCATGACCAGCTTCTGTTCCATTAGCATCTGCAACTCAACTCAATCCACAATGTCAACTCAATCTACAATTTGTGCACCTCTATCGGGCATCTTCGAGCTCATAGTTGTTATATATTTCCAGTATGTTGTTTTACCTGCACTTATTTTCTAACATGTTTAGAATATTCCTGTATCCTAAAAAACTATGTTTTGCAAAATGCAAACTGTAAATGCAATTATATTCTATATTATTCAATCACGTACTAATTATGTTCTGCTAGATCTCCGAATGATAAAAGTTCCACAGTTCTTAACATGGAGGGTGTATAATGTAAAGGACTGAAACCCCAGAGGCTCATGTTTAACTTCAGGGTCCTGTGTCCTGGTCCTCACAGTTTGTCCGGATCTGTCCTGTGTGTGTTTTTACAGTTTCCGTCTGTTTGATGAGCAGAAGGACGTGTTGATCCTCCTGTTTCTGGAGGAGATCCCGGACCAGCAGCTGTCTCCATACTACCGGATGAGGAAGCTGGTGAAGAGACGCACTTACCTGAGCTGGCCTCAGGCTGGACAACACACAGGAGTGTTCTGGCAGAACGTCCGGAGAGCTCTGGAGACAGGAGACGGTCCCACCGACAACAACCTGCTGACTGGACCAGCACAGTGCTGAGAATGTTTTGTACTGTACATGTCAATACTTACTGAGAAAAGATTTGAGGTGGTGAACAGAGGACAAATCATAATAACAAAAGTAAAGATGATAAAATGTTGATGTTGATTCTCAAGTAGAGAAGTTTTAGAATTTAGTGGCTAGAGCCCAACATTAAATTGCTTAATAATGTATATTTTAAATATTTTCAAATATTTTCAAATTTATATTATATTAGATTCTTAACTCAGTTAATGATGCCTCCACAGAAAGCGTGGCATAAGCAGCACCTTAATGCCCGTTTTCTTGTCCTTAATTAAAAGCAAAAACTTAAAATCTTGTACGTCATGAAACTCAAACATTTCTTCCCTTAGCAGTTTATGTTACTGTTTTTTCTACCTGATCTAAATGACCTGAATGTTTTAGAGATGAGTGATAACCTGCTGTCGGCATTAGGAGAAATCTTTAACTAGGCCCAAAGATGCTAAGTTCTTAGATTTGAGCAAGAATATTTAGCTGTTTTTAAAGAGGGAGATCTTCCAGTACTTGAAGGACAGCAGGGCTGGAGACGCTGTCTGACTTCCAACCAGGTACAACACCAGTGACAACTAATAACCTGCACTTAAACTGCCCCCTCAACAGATTCTGACCTGCTGCTTACACACTGTGTTTTCTGTGCAAACGTTTCACACTCATGCGAGTCGTTATTAAACGTAACTGTGTGTCTTCGTAGTTTGAACAATTATTAATCATTTTATTTTTTAATTATTCATCATTTTGTACCATAACACTTACGTAGTTCTGTTAGCAGAAGCCTGACCAGTGTTTCCACGAAGCCAGTGTTGAGTTCAAGACAGCAGGGCAAAGTCAACACCCCTGGCTCAAAATATACTAACCACAAACAAGACAATAAGGAACAAGGGAGCACATCATCCAAGTAGTAATCACTCACTTCAACCTGAGTGGCTGTACTTGTAGTGGTTGGCATGTCACTGTACGCGACCCGTGGAGTGAGGAACACGTGTGCAGCTGAGTTGATATGAACCAAACAGACTTTGAGTGCTCGGGATGTTTACTTTACATATTTGCCACTGTCCTCTCACTTCTTCCTGTTTGAGATGCAAAACTAACACAGTGTACTGTACCGCGGATTTATTTTGATCACAGCTGGGTTTCACATCCTTTTCTTTCAGAGCCCACTTCATCAGATGCTGTCCACTATGAGAGGCCCCTCGTGGTCAGACACCCTGTGTCAATCTCTGGGTCAAAGGTTTGAAAAGCTGCTGTGGGCTCTACATTTACATTTAGTCATTTAGCATTACATTTAGCTTTTATCCAAAGCGACTTACAAATTGAGACAATGGTAGGCAGGGCAGCATGAGGAGGTCTTGCCTAAGGACCCCTACTGGAGGTGGACCACAGCTGGGATTTGAACCCGAGTCTCCCACATGGGAGGTGGTGATGTTACTACTACACTAACCAGCCACTAACCGGCCACGAGGCTCTACCTGTGAGCTCGACCTCCATCTCTGTCTGGTTTTAGTTTTGTGCTGTGAAGTAATATAATCATATTTTCTGTCCCGCAGACCATAAATATTCCAAATAGTTTCACCCTTTGTCATTAAGTTAGTTTCCTTAATGTCTTTGGACCATTTCTTATGACGGAATATTTAATTTGTGATCTTACATAAAACGTCTTTCTGGGATTCTTACCCAACAAGAATTACATTCTAATAACATTCTAGAAATTTGAGTCAGGTTCTCAATCAGAGTGATGAGTGGGGGCGTCTGGGAGGCCCTACTTTATTTAAAGAAGAGAAATCTGGTTCTTCACTATGAACCTGACAACACAGGTTTGTGTCATTGCTCAACCAAAGGAGTTTTCTGAAGATGTAAAGTTGTTGATGCTCACTGCAGACTTTCAGACATGCAGAAGAACATGCAGCTTGGTTACCCTCCCCAAGAGCAAGGCGTGTTTGGGTCTGCAGGGTCACAGGGTGATGTCTAAAAAACCAAAGGCCTGTCTTACAGTGGTTAGCATCAATGTCCAACAATGTCAGCCAATCACAGTAAACACAGGAGTCATTCTGTTAGATTAGGATTAGCTGAAGTCAGTTCTTGGCCTGGATTGTTTCTGTGGACCTGAAGCCTGAAGCAGGAAGTTCACTCAAGGAAGCCAATCAACAATATATATAACAAAATGTGTCATGATTGCTTCTTTTCCTTCTGTAAAAATCACAGACTGACTCACTGACAGACAGACTGAAGAAACCCCGTCCTGATCCTCTTTTGTTGGCTCATGGTGCCTTATTCTCACGTTCTCCAGTCACTATCTCTTGAGATTCTTTCCTCTATTCACACCACATTCCCCAGACATTACTTCCTTTTCCAGTCACCTGAATCTGCTTTCTCAGTCCCTGGAATGATCGAGCTCGTTTCACCACTCATTGACTGGACTATTTCTTTTTTTTAGATGGATTTACAAGAGAAAACACATCTCTGTTTCCGTTTCATTCAACACAGGTTTACTTGTGGTTCCTAGAGTTTCCAGATGTAGAACAGGAGGCAGAGCCTTTAGCTATCAAGCCCCTCTCCTGTGGAATCAGCTCCAAGATCAAGTCTAGACTTTAAACTTTCCTTTTTGATACAGCTCACAGTAAGGGATGACTCAGGTGACTCTGAACCATCTCTTAGTTTTGCTGATGTAAACGTGGTCCAGGACAGTGCTCTGTGTGCTTCTTGATGCTGCAGTTCTTTTCTCTCTCCACTTTCCCCTCACACCAGTCGAGGCAGATGGCCGCCCACCCTGCAATTCTGTAAAGTGTTGACCTTAATATGACCTTAATAGGGGCCTGGGAATGGTTTTAGGTTGGATTTGACACTACAGTATTTACTGTAAGTGATGGTTCCTCTGAATAGTCTGTCCTGGTCCTGGTCTGTCCTGGTCCTGGTCTGTCCTGTGTGTGTTGTTACAGTTTCCGTCTGTTTGATGAGCAGAAAGACGTGTTTATCCACCTGTTTCTGGAGGAGATCCTGGCTCAGTTCCTGTCGCCATACTACTGTATGTGGAAGCACCTACTTGAGCTGGCCTCAGGCTGGACAACACACAGGAGTGTTCTGGCAGAACGTCCGGAGAGCTCTGGAGACAGGAGACGGTCCCACCGACAACAACCTGCTGACTGGACCAGCAGACTGCTGAAATCCAGCACAGTGAAGTGAACGTTGAACAGGCTCCTGGTGGTGAACAGATGAGAATGTGTCTCCACTGGGAGAAAATAAAAAGAGCTGCAGCAGGTTAATTTCTCTAAGTAAGAGTCTCTCAAGCTTGGAATGAGGACACCACACTGAGTCAGTGAAAAAGAAAGTGAATATTAACACAGTTTAACACACACACACCAAAAAAATGCACAGATCCATAAACGAGAAGAACTGAGATAAAGAGTAATGTTCACATCAACATGAATTATCACTTAAAATGACAATAAAAGTTATTTTTTGTATGTTTGCCTGAGCAGCACCGTCTCCTTCCCACATACACACCCACAAAAGGACGTCATGGACAGAAACATTAGTTTAATATACTTCCATTAGATTTTACACAGTTTGTATGTGAAGCAAAGCGGAAAAAGCAAGATGAGGTGGAGCAGAAAAGAATGAAGGGATGAAAGCAAATCAGGAAGAAGGAGGATGAAGGGAACGAAGCAGAGAACGACAGGAGCTCTGATTAGATTCGTCCTCAGACTATGTGATGAGCCGGTTCACAGGCCGTGAGGAAGACATCTTGTGATTAATGATGCTGTGTTCAACAAACACAGTTTAAATGACAAAATATGATACGTGCAGTTGAAACATGAATTATTAACGCTGTTTATTATGGAGACTTCCTGTGTCTGTGTGTGCTGGTGGAGCAGCTGTTACAGGATCTGTAGAGCTCAGCCACACCCTCAGGCCAGGACAACAGGTTGGTGCTGGAGTCATTTCTACCAAAGTGCAGTAATGACAGAGCCCATCATCAGTCAGCTCCAACATTCAGTGATGAACCAATTCACAAATACACTGAGTCCCGCTGCCTCCTGCTGGTTTTCATGTCAGCAGCTGTTCACAGTCAGTGCTGTGTCCTCAACACTGCAAACATCCATTTTCTCAAAGGATTCCTGTGGCCTGTCCCAGCTGTCGTTGGGCGAGAGGCGGGGTACACCTGGACAGGTGAACAGTCTATCACCCATGGGAAGTTTCGAGTCACCAATTAACCACTGTGCTGCACACCACACAGAATGTAATTAAGTAAAATCACATTTTCTATAGTGATATTTCTATGATCTTCTGTTACTGTTGTCACATTAGAAGAAATAGTTCTGAATTCCTCCATTGTTTCACACAAAGGTCCAATTTCATGCTGAGCTGATAAAATGCAGCAGAAGAAAAACCTGTAAAACCCAAGAGCAGGATTTAAATAACCGAAGGAGCAGCAGCTGTGATGTGTATTTAATATAATTCTATCTTCATCTGAAAACGCGTGAGACTGTTCCACTTTCTGTTTTTTGGTTCCTCGCAGGCTTTTGCGCTGGAAAACAGGTGAGCACCATTTTGTGGAGGTCACAGAGCAGGTACGGTGGCCTGCAGAGGCAACAACCAAACACAGGGCCGTTTGCAGCAGGTTCCTCTCAGACATTTACTCACCAAAGACTCATTTTCAGGAAAGTACTGTGTGTGCTCAGCAGCTGATCTCTGAGCCGGTGTGTTAGATTTATAGAACACATTAATTCAGGGCCAGATGGGCATATTTTCTAATTATCCTTTCACGTACTCACATTTTATTTCTCAGCCGTGTGTAAGATGCTTTTACACTATGATGCTCCTGCATGAATTACAGAGACTCTGAACAGTCCTTCAGTGCAGAGGTTGATCCATTTCTTCCATCATTAACTCTGTGTGGCTCCGATGGGACCACTCACAGGACCTGATGATGGCTTTGCCTTTTTTAAACTCATCAACTGTGTGTTTCTATGATTTTTTCTAATGTGCTTCAGTGTGTGTTCACGTTTCAGCCCTGAGGGGATGGACGTTTCTGATTTATTGTTTCGATAGCAGCTCGAGTGACGGCTTCAAGCTGCAGAAGTCAGTGGGTGAAATGGAAACGCTCATGCATTTATTTATTTCATGCATTTCATTGTGTTGAGTCTCAGCGAGGCTGCTGATGTTTAATATGTGAGCTGTGCTGGAATCTGCTGTTTACATCTGAACGAGATGAGACTGCAGACCGGGACGATACCGCTGCTGTTTTCATTCCAAACAGCATCAAATAATAAATTCACACAAGACGGGACGGGAAGGTGGATTCAGCTGTAAAGATCTGAGGGTTTCAAGTGCAATAAAAATATATGAACGTGTGTATATCTTCAGTTTTGTTCTTCTGTTTAGTTTGTTGCCAGTTGTTGTTGTTGTTGTTGTTGTTGACATCAGGTCTTATTTAGCTGCTGATTTTCAGCAGTTTGTTGTGTTTTTTACTCATTTGAAATATTTTTGGAGTAGAAATATTTTCCAAAACTCGAGATGCAGCAGAGCACAGTATGATATGATAATGACGAATACCTGAAGGGCTTAGCAGAGCGTGGAGGAGCGAAGCAGACAGTAGAAGAGTATAGCAGAGCAGGAAGATGGAGGGTGGTTGGAGCAGAACAGATTGATTTCTAGTGTTAGCTGAAGCTGCATGTTGTTGTATGTCACTTGATTTCACATGACGATCACAACACAAAGATGTTGAAGTCAACAACTGCCCGAGGTCTGTGGCTGTAGATGGGGTTTGTTAAAACAAGAGAGCAGGACCGTGACACCAGAGACCAGAGTTCACATCCACCCACTTGTCTGTGTTAGAGTAGAAAACGAAAATCCGTTTGTTAAGCTTCAGAGGAGATTTTGTTTAAAGGTAAATAAGGATTTACTCTGTCTGGAGTCACTGTGAACTGTTTCATAGCCGACCGCCACCTTTGTCTTCACCAAGAAGCCTTGAGAGTCTAATAAGAAGCAGAAGGCGCCACAGTCTCTACGACTAAACGTTCTAGTGTAACGTCTGATATTTTGGCAGAAAACAAATACGACATGTTGTCTGTGAAGATTTTACATTCAGTAGCAGCATTTTTAGACGATGTTAACAGGAAACCGGACACAGTTTCACAAGCAGCCTGAACGGGAACTCTTTTATAAGATATTCAATTTCTTTTACATGAACGAGAAACCACTTCACCATGGAGGACATTCCACCAACTGAACCAAAGCCTCATTACAAGTTCATACTGGTTCCTAGTCTGTGTCTGAGGCACCGGCTCCATTCACTGCTCCCATTATAACATCCACTCAGTGGTTGAAACAACATGAAGCAGTAAACTGAGCTCCTACATCTCTTCAGCACAGCAGCAGCTCTGTGAGACAATAACAGCACGGTTACGCTAACGTGTTTGCAGGTATAATGTTTCTCATGATCAGCATCTTAGTTAAAGTACAGGCTGATGAAAGCACCAGTTATACTTTAACAAAACAACAGTCGGTACGACTCTTCCTGAGGGAACTTTGAACTGAAAATAAAGAGTTTGAACCAAAGCAGTGGAGAGACTCACTGAGACCGCCCCGCTGTTTGTAACAGCTGTAATAAATAACATGTAGGTTGAAGCAGCTGCAGTGAAGATTGAACGGGCACCAGCTATTAGCACCCTCAGGGTTTGTCCGGACAAGGTTGGGATGGATGGTGATGGATGTCAGTATAAGACAACCTTCTACTGACGTTAGTGTTACCAGTGACGTGACCAACGTGAGCGGAGCAAACATCATGTTGTCATGTGACAAACTTCCTTTAAAAAGCCACATTTCAGTGACCACAAACTGACTTTGGTCATATGAGAGGATCGGGCATAAAAGTTAGAGGACTTGTTGGACTGACGTCTACAGACTGGTGGGTTTGTTGGAGACAGAAGTCCATGTGAGCTGTGATTCGTCTGCATCCTGTGACAGACTGGGACTGGAGCATGAATAGCTGTGAGTGTCATTCATGTGAGGACAGTGTGTCTGCTCCAGAAAACATCAGACCATCCATTCAAATCTAAAAACCCTGAACTGAAAATCCCTGAAATGCCTGCAGCTGCTTTACTCGACACTTTGAACCGTTGTGTGATTTGATAATGAGATGAATGAGGATCCTGATCCTGTGAGGTCGTGGGCTGCACCTTCTGAATGCTCCTCCTTGACCTGGACCTCCTGCTGGTTCTGGTTTCTCTCCTCCAACTGTTTCACTGTAAACACAAACAAGTGTTCTGCAGAGAGACAGTGAAGATGCAGACATCACAGTTTAATCAGGCACACAGGAACGCTAACTCAAGCACAATCAAAAGCTTATTTCCCCAGACATCAGCAGTCCTCATATCCTGTAATGTGTTGTTTTTCATAAACACTGAGTGGAGGAGGAGGAAGGACAAACAGATATGAAGACGGAAGACGTGCGGACAGACGGAGCACGGGGGGTTGGTGTCTAATCCCAGCGCAGCGTGTGACGCGTCTCCATCACTTTTCTTTTTTCACTCGTCTCTAATTATCCTGCAGAGAAACAAACTCAATTTGTCAGCTTGAAATTTAATAGAAGTTTCCTGGTGGAAATAATTTCACATCCACAAAGAGCTGCAGAGGACTCGCTCCGTGTTGTTAGTCAACAGTTACTGCAGTACTTCTACACACTGATGTTTGAGTAGGTACATAAGAAATAAAGATTTGACCTTTAATCTCTGCAGCTGATTCTTATGATATTCATCATTATTACTACATACATGATGGAAGACGTTAGTACTGACACACACGTGCTGTAACAGAAGAACAGGGAAGGAAGAGATTCTACTGACCTAAAGTAAGAGAGACGTGGAGTTAGAATATTAATTATAGTAACTCATTAGTCCAATCATCTGAGGACCTTTGGTTTAACATGAAGGACATTTAAATATGTTCTGATGTTTAATATGAAATGATGAATCAACTGTTATCAAATGTAAAATCATGATCAGACTGTTAAATAATCACAGTTTGGGGTTTTGTGCTGTTGCAGCCTCTTCGTCCTGCAGCAGCTCGTTATTCTGATGTCGACCTGGAAACACAGACGAGGAAAATCAGAGTTCATGTTCTCTGAGCTCGTCTGTGTCTTCTAGTGTTGTGTTCAATGATTCATGGATTGTCAGGTTATATGAATAATGTCATGTTATTAGAATTTGTTCAGTTGATGAAAATATATTTGTTGCATTTAAGTTTCAATATTTTCATTTAATATTAGTTTAATCCTGACACTTTATTCTTATAATATGATAATAATAACATTTAATAATGACAGCGTTACATGATGATCTTCAGTAATCATGTAATTATCATTTTTTGAAGCTGATTTTATTCTAACTTTTCCTTTTTCAGCTTGTTCTGTAGGGGTCTGTGTGTGTGTGATGTTTCTGTTCAGCTCTTTGTCTGATCTCATGTTCAAACGTGCTGATTCTGATCTTCACGTTTTCTATGAATCACTGTTCATGACGTTTATTAAATCATTAAATGTCATGTTGATGATGAGACACGTGCTGTCTATCAATATTATTTATTTCCAACATAAAAAACTATAATAAGAATAATAGTTCTTTTAAATTAGAGGGCGGGGTCGGAGAGCTTTGATTGGCTCGGGCATGTGTTATGATAATCAGGAGGGCGTGGTCTGGAGGCGGGGGCGCTGAGCTGCGCAGAGCCGCCTCATTGTGTGTTTGGACCGGACAGGACGCAGCGTGTGTCCCGCTGTCAGCTCTGCGTGTCGGTGGATTTATACCTGAAGCTTCTCGGGGCTGGAGCAGGATTTTCCCGCCGGTTTGCTCCCGTTTTGTGGAAATAAGCGGAGCTGTTGTGGATTAATGTCTCTGC